>NW_026750115.1:0-1685 GCF_022355385.1 Mustela nigripes
TTGAGGATATTATTATAGGCTAACCAGACAATTGCCCATACTCATTACTGCTAAGACTGAAGGACTATTTTGATAAGCAAATAGAATATAGAACTGCATTCAAAATAAAGTCAAATAGAATGACTTCAAGTGCTGTGTTATCACAATATTTCATTAGACTGCAAACATATTTCCAGTATTCATAAATCCAGTGATGAATTACTGCTAGAACAATATTTTCAAATCCCACTTCTAAAGAAGTATTTTATCAGCTAGAAGGAGGCTAGTTTCTGCTGAATGATTTCATATTTTATGTGTATATTTAGAGGACTAAATTGAGCTTAGCTTTAGTCATGCTTACTTTAAAGAGAAAAAAAAACAATAATTTTCTTCCGGAAAGGTCCTTCTGGTCATTATCTTTTCCATGTAATTAGTAACCTGTGAGAGTCCTGTTATTTAGTTAGTATTCATCATAATTTCCTGCCCTGAAAAAAAATCTCATACATTAAGTTCCCAATTTTGCACAATGTTTGTTGTATAATGTTCACCAAAAAAATGAGGAAGAAAATTACCTTATGAGGAACAGCTGTACTGTGAGAGTTTTTTGTTTTTTGTTTTGACAACAGAAAATGTTACAGAAATGGAGGCAGTAAGAAATTGGGTAGCCACGAAAAGACAGATAAAATTTCATCAAACTAATTTTTTTTTTCTAATTTGATAAAGAGAGAGAGTGAGGGAGAGAGCCTAAGCAGGGTCGGGGGTGGGGAGAGGGGCAAAGGGAGAAGCAGACTCCCTGCTGATCAGTGAGCCCATCACAAAGCTCAATCCTAGGACCCTGGGATCATGACCCAAGCAGAAGGCAGACACTTCAAACCAAATTCTGATGGAACAAGTCAAATTACAGTATGCTGGATGTCGTGTGACTTTCCAGTTATCAGAACTGGAAATGGGAGCATCTCAGTATTACTCTCAACTTTAGCAGTGATTTGTGACTTTGTTTGTAAAATGAGAAGAAATGGTTGCTTGCCCTGTAGTATCAAGGCAGCTTAAAGGAACTATGTGAGCTTCTTCTGACAAGTATAAAGCCAACCCTCTTTTGCCCAGAGTGAATTCAGAAGTAGTAGTAGGCTGAGGGACCGCTAAAAACATGGGCCAAAACAGAAATAAACCAATACTATGGCAAACTCCTAAAGGGGAGCCAAGCTCTGGGGGAAATAAATAAGTACTTTACCTTGACATCAGCTGATTTCAAAAAATAGTTTTGAGGATTATCATCTAGTATTTTCAAATGCATTTTTAAACTTTATGTCAAAGATCTAATATCCCATTGAAAAGAAAGCTTATGCATAGGTTATTTGAAATAATGTTCTGAGGAACGCTATTATTGCAGGAATCCACTAGAGGGCAGTATATAGCAAGCTTTATTCCTGATTGCCTGGAATATTGATTTGTTTCAGAGAATATAACCTGAATATCATATTACAGCTTAATTTTTTTAAATGACATACAGTTCTACTGTCTGTTTTAAAGTTTAAAAAGATTTCCCACATTAGATGCCGGGAAAAGTCTACGTATTTCCATTTGTTGTGAAGAATGATGGGGTTGATTATATGTTGAAAGCATTTCTGTCTTCCTGACAAATCAAAGTGTGAAGAATTCGTTTCTGTACTCAGTTGAGCAGTGATGCATTTCAATCTGGCTAGACT
>NW_026750116.1:0-1685 GCF_022355385.1 Mustela nigripes
TGTGGGGGCAAGGTTCATGTCAGGGTCAGGGTTAGGTTTGGGACAGGTTTAGTGTCAGGGTTAGGGTCAGGGTCAGGGTTAGGTTCATGGTTATTGTAAGGTCAGCTTTATGTTTAGGATCTGTTTTATAAGTAGGTTCAGAATCAGGGTTAGCTTTAGGGTTACGATTCTCTTCAGGATCATGGATTGGGTCAGAATTAGGTGTACATTCAGGCTTAGGGTCAGTGTTAAGGTCAAGGCCAGGGTCAGGTTTAAGGTTAAGTTCTGACATAGGCAAAGTTCAGAGATAGGGTTATGATCAGGGTCAGGTAGAGCGTCAGGATTATTGTTAAAGTGGGGTTAGGGTTAGGACTAGGTAGGATGAGGGTTAGGGTTAGACCAGGGTAGGGTCAGTGTCAGTGATAATGTTAGGAGTTAGTTTTAGCATTAGGTTTAGCATTAGGTTCGGGTCAGGGCCCGTGTTAGTGTCAGGGTCAGGGTTACGTTTAGGGTTAGAGTTAGGGTAGGCTCACATTGAGTGTCAGGGTTATTGTTAGGGTCAGGGTCAGGGTCAGGGTCACTGTTAGGGTCAGGATTGCATTTCTGGTCTTGCATGGGTAAGGGTCAGGGTGAAGTCTAGGGCCAGTGTCAGGTTTACTGTCAGTATCAGGTATTGGTTTAAAGTCAACATTCGGGTGGGTGACAATGTTATGTCGTGGTCAGTGTTAGGGTCATGGTTATGTTTAGGTTCAGGGCCAGGTTCAGGTATAGGGTCAGGGTCTGGTATAGGCAAAGTTCAGGGTTAGCGTTATGATCATAGTTAGGTATAAGGTCAGGTTTATTGTTAAAGTTTAGGGTTAGTGTTAGGGTTAGCGTTTTTTGACGATTTGGGTTAGAACTTGTTAGGATTAGGGTCCGTGGTAGGGTTAGGGATTAGTGTTAGGGTTGGCTTCAGCGATAGGATTTGGGGAAGGGCCCCTGTTAGTGTCAGGGTCAGGGTTACATTTAGGGTTAGAGTTAGGGTCAGGCTCACAGTCAGGGTCAGGTTTAGTGTTCAGGTGAGGATCGGGGTCACTGTTAGTGTCAGGGTTAGGTTATCATCATGGTCTGGGTCAGGGTCAGGGTGAAGTTTAGCGCCAGTGTACGGTTTAGTGTCAGGTTCAAGTATTGATTTAAAGTTCACATTCGGGTCAGGGACAAGATTATGTAGTTGTCAGTGTTAGTGTCATGGTTAGGAATAGGGTCAGGGTCAGGGTCAGGTGAAAGTCGGGGCCAGGGTCATGTTTAGGGTCAGGCTTTGGTTTAGGGTCAATGTTCGGTTCAGTGTCACAGTTAGGTTTTGGCGGTATGGTTTGGCATTGGGGTTTGGGTTAGAGTTAGAAGTAGGGTTATGGTTAGGGTTAGGGTTAGACAGCGTAATGTCAGGGTTAGGGTTTGGTTTAGGGTAGGGGTTAATGTTAGAGTCAGGGTCAGCGTTAGGTTTAGGTTCAGGGTCCGTATAAGGGTCATGGTTAAAGTTATCTTTAGGTTTAGGGTTAGCGTCAGGCTCACAGTCGCGGTCAGGTTTAGGGTTAGAGTCAGGGTTAGGTCAGCGTCAGGGTTAGGATTAGGGTCGGGGTCAGTTCATGGTTAGGTATGAGTCTTGGTTACAGTAATATAAGCATTAGGTTTAGGTTCAGGGTCCACCTCAGGGTGAGTGTCAGGCT
>NW_026750117.1:0-1685 GCF_022355385.1 Mustela nigripes
TACTGATTCTATTCTTCAGATTCATCTACAAGGAAAAGGCTATAAAATTAAAGTCCCATGGATTTGTTTAGGGTAGTATTGGATGTTAAAGTACCTGAAATGATGAAGAATGTCTGTATATTCTTCTAGATTTGTTTAAGTCCTAAAATATTAAATTAGTTATAATGTATGTGAAAATATCCTTACTATTAGAATTGCTTATCCTTTCTCAAATTTTTTAGTGGCTTAGTACTTAGTACTTCTACCGCTTATGTAATAAGCAAGCAGTAACAGGAGCCACCATCCCACCTTTGTCAGGTCACAAGGCAGAATCAGAAACAAGTCTACCAAAAAATGTCATCCCTAATAATTTCTGGTACTTTAATTTTAAAGTTTTTAGTTGATATTCATCCAATCAAATATATAGCTGAGGTATATGTTTGTGAGAAATTGAACTGTTTAGGGTGGTGGGTTACACTCACTCCCCTAATCATGTATTCTGTTTCCTTCCAGACATCCCCCATTTGAGACCAGTGCCAGTGTATGTGCATTACTACAACTCAAGACAATGAAAACATTTATAGTATAAAATTTCCATACATGGCTATTCACATTGTTTTTATTAAATGGATTATAAATTTTTTTTTGGAAAAAAAGTATCTAGCTATAATCCAAAACACTCAAAATCGAGTTGCTGTACTGCCCCAAATCATACAGGTATGTCATTCCTCTTTTTCTTATATTTTACATAGGTAAAAATACACTAACACATACCAAAGTAATTGACTCATAGGGGTTTTGGTTCCTAAAGGATGCTGGTTCTAGGGATTATGTTTATGGGTGGGCTCTCTCTTTGTTGCTGAGGTGTCAGAGGGACTTCTGAGGTAGCACTTGCCATGCTCTGCTGACATTGCCATGACAAGGTGATCTTGGGGGCCAGGGAGATGTTCTGAGAACATGGTGTGTGCAGTCTCCTGGACCCTCTCATTTTCCTTCCTTTGCTCAAGAACCCGTGACATCAGAGCATAAGACCAGGGGCCTGTGTTGCCTTCACCCATCCCCAGCACCAGGCAGGCCCTCAAGAATCATGTAGGTGGGCTGTGGGAAGGACCTATTCAACTGCCAAGTGTCTTTTGGCATCTCAGGGGGAGGAGTGGAAGAGCATCTCAGGATTTTGAGGTGCCATGATGGAATGCCTGGAAGAAAAGGCAGACTCTCTTTCGAAGGCTTTCAGTGAAGACCTCTTTCTGTGTGGGGCCCATGGTATACCTTCCCTCTCCTGTGGTCCTTGGTCATAGAGAAATGGGCTTTCCCAGCAGGTTGAGTTGCTTAGAGACTTTGTGCTGTGTAGAGAAGGAAAACTTGGGGAGGTTTGAGAGGAGCTGCTTCATGGCAGGGGCCTGCTTTTATGCACAAAGCATGGTCCCCTTAGAGCAGGTTCGCTGATGCCCCAGAGTTCCCAAAAGTGTAACTAGGCCTGAGCTTCAAGAGTTCACACACCTGAGGGGCAGGTAGCATCTTGGTGGAGGAGCACCAAACTGAGGTCCAGAGCATGTGTCCTCATTGATTAAGAACTGACTACAGAGCTAGAGAAACTTTTTGTCAAGAAGTCTGAGGGGGATACAGTTACAGTAAAGAGCAGCAAAATACTTACTGAAGATTTTGAAAGGGAGCTTTGGGGTGCGTGGATGGCTCAGTTGGTTAAA
>NW_026750118.1:0-823 GCF_022355385.1 Mustela nigripes
TATTTTGGATACGTATTTGCCATGTTACCCAATTAGTTATGTAATGATCTCAAAATTTGGGGGCTTAAAACAACCCTTTTGTCATATTACATATGTTTTGGGGGTCAGAAATTAGGGCAGGATCTCATGGGGCAATTTTTATGCTTAATACGGCATTAACTGAGGTCAGTGGGTGGTGGCCTTCAGCAGGCGGCTGCTTGGTCTAGAGGATTCAGGATGACTTTATGCACATGCCTATTACTTTGATGGGTACAGTTGGGAGATGAGGCTCAGATGGCCCTCCACTTCCGTGCAGTCTTTGTAACAAGGTTGTTGGACTTCTTTCCTGTCCACTCAGAGCTCCAATTGCAAATGTTCCAAGAGAGGGGTTCCTTTTGGACTTGGGCCTGAAACTGACATGTTTCTTCCACTCTATTCCACTGTTTAACACAGTCACATAGCCCATGTGAATCAAAGGGAATGGGGAGTTATAGGATTTGTGATCATTTTTTAACGTGCTACATATGTTCATATGTGCATTTTTTCCCGTTTCTCTGACCTGTGGGAAAATGGAAGTTATTGATCAAAGAGTCACAGGTTATCAAGCTGTATGAGAGACTTCAGACTTAATCCAACCTCCATACTTTATAGATTAAAGAATATATATGTAGGTGCACATGTACATCTCCATATCAGTTATTATATATACACTTATATATCACTAAAAATGGTATCTGTGGATCAGCCAATTCTTCTATTTTCATAGGAATGAAAAGGACTTGTCATTCCCCGGCAAATCTATTTTCATAGGAATGAAAAGGACTTGTCATTCCCCGGCAAATCT
>NW_026750118.1:833-1685 GCF_022355385.1 Mustela nigripes
GAAGAAAGAAGCGAGAGCAAGAGTAAGGGAGAAAGAGAGTGAGAGGAGCATCTGATGGGATAGGATTTCTTACAAAAGGACTCCTGAAATGATCAGAGAAAACAGACCAACAGAAAAGGGCAGACTTTGACCAAGCGGTGCTCAACAACGTGAATATCCACATGGAACAGAAGAGGTTTTAACGCTATTCCCTACTGATGTAGCCTACATACTAAAGAGGACATCAGAAGTTTTCTGGAAGATACAATAGAAAACCATTTTGAGGACCTGGGGGCGGTGGCAGAGATGAGTGGAACAGAACACGAAAAACAGGAAGCCCAAGAAAGCTTGGGTGCCGCTTCCAGTTGGCGACGAGAGAAGAATTAGGCATGAACCAGTCAGCTGCAAAAGACTGGGAGCAGGGGACAAAGGTCGAAAAGGACGGCTGCCAGGAGCAACTCGACAGTCTCACTTTTATTGGATAGAAAACAATAGCCAATAGAAGGATTGAGGAAGGTCAAATGTTAATCCCATCTTGCTGACAAGCAAGAAGGCTGATATTTATAGTTAAACAAGCACATTGAAAGAACTCTTCTAACTAACAACGGGCACTTCTGGGAAGAGAAAGGCTCGATGGCGGATAAGGGAGGCAGGCGGTTTTCATTCCACCCTGAGCTAACCTGGCATTCCTGGGTGCTCCGCTTTCCTGAAGCGGGCGGCATTCCGCCCTGGGCCGGCCGGGCTTTCAGCCAGCACAGCTTCTGTGAAGGGGCGGTGTTCCACCCTGAGCAAGCTGGGCATCCCCAGCTACCCAGCTTCACAGTCATATATCATCCTTTTCCCCAAAGACCTGTTGCCAGTATATGTATTTCT
>NW_026750119.1:0-1685 GCF_022355385.1 Mustela nigripes
TGGTACCCCAACATCCCACCCACCCACAAATTCAAACCCCTCAGATTATTTTTTAGAGTCCATAATCTCTCATGGTTCACCTCCCCTTCCAATTTCTCCCAACTCCCTTCCCCTCTCTAACTCCCCATGTCCTCCCCATGCTATTTGTTATGCTCCACAAATAAGTGAAACCATATGATAATTGATTCTCTCTGCTTGACTGATTTCACTCAGCATAATATCTTCCAGTCCCGACCATGTTGCTACAAAAGTAGGGTATTCATCCTTTCTGATGGAGGCATAATACTCCATAGTGTATATGGACCACATCTTCCTTATCCATTTGTCCGTTGAAGGGCATCTTGGTTCTTTCCACAGTTAATTTAAATTTCATTTAATTTTTTAAAGTAATGAGGCAAATATTTATTTCATTGTATTTAACATGTTTAAAAAATACAGGGTTTTTCAAGACCTTGGTTTTTACCCCCTTTTAGAAAGGAATTAGCAAACAGATGAGCAATGTATATACTGACACAGGGCAGAATCATGAGATTAAAAAAAACATCAAACTTAAACATAAAATTACCACATGACCGAGCAATTCCTAAATCCAAAGGAATTTAAAACAGGCATTCAGACAAATACAAACATACAAACATTCATAGCAGCAGTATAATTGTCAGTAGCCAAAAGGTAGAAGCAAACCACATGTCCCGCAGCTAAGGAATGAGTAAAATGTGGTCCTTCCGTACAATGGACTATGATTCGGCCATACAAAGGAACGAGGCACTGACACCCACTATGACATGGATGAACCTTGTATACATCATGGTAAAGGAAAGAAGCCATACACAACAAACCATGTGCTTTATGAGTCCATCGATGTGAAATGTCTGGAAGAGGAGAATCCATTGAGACAAATACAGAATGGTGGTTGTTGGGCCTAAGGGAGGGGCATGCATGACAACTTAATGGAGGGGGGTCTTCCTTTTGGGGTGATGAAAATGTCCTGAACTAGACAGAGGGGATGGTGCCCAGCGTTGTTAGTGTACTAAGTGTCTCCGAATTTTATACTTTAAAATGACTAGTGGTTGGAATGCCTGGCTGGCTCAGTCAGTGGGGCACATGGCTCTTGATCTTGGAGATGTTTGGTGTAGAGATTAGGTCAAAATAAAATTGTTATTTATATATTTATTTATTAAGATTTTATTTATGTATTTGACGGAGATCACAAGTAGTCACAAGAGGCGGAGGGGAAAGCAGGCTCCTTGCTGAGCAGGGAGCCCAATGTGGGGCTCGAACCCAGGACCCTGGGATCATGACCTGAGCCGAAGGCAGAGGCTTAACCAACTGAGCCACCCACGCACCCCTCAAAATAAAATCTTCATAATTAATTGAATTTATATTTTAAAAAATATTTAAAGCATAAAATCTTTTAAAAAGTAATAAAATGATTAATGGTTAATTTTATGTTATGTGAGCTTTACCTCAATTGAAAATGCAAAACAAAATCAAAAACACTGATTCAGTCACCAATTTTCAGTGCTAGTTGTAACTTCTGGTATTTATTGTAGCTTTAATGCCTTAGAAATGTAGCATTCAGATTTTCATTTACTACCATTTAAAGTCAAAATCATTTGTGGCATTTTTAAAAAAAACATATTTGCTTTTCTTTCCGAATGCTTTCAGATGTTCCTTGAGGCAGG
>NW_026750120.1:0-1685 GCF_022355385.1 Mustela nigripes
GCTGAGTAGAGGTAGATGCTCAGCTTAGATGGATGTCCCCAGAGAAGAAGATTGAATCAGACAGGCCCCTAGGCCTGAAACAGATTCATTGCTTTCGATTACAGGTATCTCTCCTCAGAGGCCTGGTTTCCAATATTAGCATATGGGGATTTCATGAGGCAGCAATCAGAACAAATCTCTTCTCCACATGGGAAAATTATCCTTTGAAGATGTCTCAAACCTCCAGTTAGGAGAATCCTTCAAGGCCTGTGTGCCACTGCCCCATTACAAGGTCTCCATAGACACAAAAACACATTAGGACCCATCCACAGGAGAGTCCATTTCAACTGGGTGTATTCGGTTGCTCCGCGAGATCCAGCCGATCTAACTTGTCTTGTTCCTAGGAGACAATTGGAATGTGATGTGGCCTACCCCGCCATCCATCCTTAAAACCCTACTCGGAATCGTTGGCCTGGAGCCAACCAACAGGTCTCAATTTTCCTGCAGAAGAATATTTGCAAGTGGGAGCTTCTCAGAACTCCCATCGTGAGAGAATCCCCATGGCCTCATCATCCCCCCCCTTCATAAAAGGGCCATCAGGGACATAAGGTCCAACCTGAGCGATCGTCTGATCCTCACCCTGACTTCAGATGCACGATATCTCGTTTCAGGTCTGTAGATTGTGCCTTCCATCTCCTCACCCAGAAACCTAAGCCTTGCTTGTGTCCTCAGACTTCTGTCCACAGACTACTGGCTCACAAGCCCTCCAGTTTTGCAATTCAGAACTACAATGCAGCACTCTACCTGCCCTGCAGAAGAAATACATTGCCCTCTGGGGCTACCTAGAAACCCCAAATGAAGATCAAACTGCACGACACTTGGCTATACCCAAAATATATAGGATGACCTGGGCAATAATGCCCTTTCTGACACAGCCTGAGCCTGGACCTCCTAGGCCCACCCAGAGAGCTGGCTGCAAACTGAGAACTTCAGACCCCCCATGGCCTTAGGTCGTTATCCCTTCCCAACCTCAGGTTTCAGGCTTCAGAACCTAGACCTTATCTCCAATCACTGCCCAGGTTTGAAAATGATGCAGAAATCAGAACTCCTTCCCGATGGCAGGAAAACTTGTGGTTGGCTTGTTGTCCAACGTTCAGTGTAGTGGAAACCAGTGTGTCCCTTGAGGCCCCGCCATTGCTCGTGGTCCAGATAGGTAGCAAACAAACAATGTGACCCTCACCCTTAGCCCAGTCCTCAGGTAAGGCCTCTCAGTGGCTGGATGAAGAGACAGCATATTGGGCTTGCCATGCCCATAGGCCCCAATTTTTAACCATAGTTCGTGTTGTCCCTTCACTCTTCCCCAGGGCTCTGCTTTGGAATTCCTCTTTTGGTGGGACACCTGATGTAACAACCCTGAAAGGAGTCCTCCATCCAACAGATTGACCAAAATCAATTGGGATCGGGCCAAATCCACAGAGAGCAAGATTTGTCCATGGCCCATGAGGCCTCCTCGACATTCCACGGCCATCTCTGTTACAAAATCCAGAGACAAAAGCCTAAACAAGCGCCTCAGACTCGCACTATCTTAATATCCTGTAGATGTCTTCTCATGGTTTTTAGATCGGGCCTGCCATACCTACTTCCCCAAACATAAGCTGAGTTTGTGTTTTCAGACTTCTGTCCTCAAAGTCCTGGGCCACATACCC
>NW_026750121.1:0-1684 GCF_022355385.1 Mustela nigripes
GTGTCAAAGCCTCTGCGCAGGAGAATCCTGCATGGCCCCTGACCACCGCCACATTCCAAGATCTCCGTGGACGCCAACCCGCATTGTGACCCAAAAGCATGAGACTCATCCTTCTCGGTTGCTCACTCCAGAGGCAGCAGATGGAACCTGCATTATTCCTAGGCACCAATGGGAACGCTAGGAGGAGTTTCAAACATCCAACATAGAGCCCTGCTCTTGAATCTTTCAGTATGGGGAAACATTGAGCCAACATACAGAACTCCCCATGTCCTGCGGAAGGAAACCTTGCGCTTAGGAGCAGCTCACAAGCCCCATAATGGGGAAAGCACCATGGCTTCATGAGGCTGCTCCTACATTAGGCAGCCATCATGAACACAAATTCCAGCCTGAGGGAATTTCTGCCACTCACCATTGTTAGGATACGGAGTCGACCACCCCTCAATTAGACAGAGAACACTCTCGATAATGCAAGTCACACAGCGAGGTTTATTTCCAGCTAGCTGGGGTCCAAGTATCTGTCCGGCGCAGCAGGTTTCAACAAGGACCCCGAGCACTCAAAGCCAAGGGTTTATATAGCATTTTCAAGGCACTTTTTCATAACTACATACATATCAGGCATCCCACTTTGACAGTTTAACTTTGTTTAACCTTTTGACACCCTGGCGTCATCCTGGCCATTAAGTGAGATTTAGGTTTAGAGGAAATTTAACTTTATTTACATTTCCTTCTACCTCAGCCTCCTTTCCTTTTATGGTGCGACCTTAGGCCTTGAGGAACTGAGCCCTTTGGCTCTGGAAATTGGGCCATTTGAAGAGATAGCCCTTTTTGTTATAAATCACCAGGACATTTGCAAACCAAGGAGATTCTTGTCTTGCAGAATTGTGATCACTGCAAATTAAACTATTTGTTTTTCTTTAACACCTGGTCCCTGGGGCACCATTGCCTAACCGACCTGGTGGTATATGATTAAGTTATTTTTTCAGGTTTTAGCTATTTTCTCTTATCTCTTATCCCTTTCTCTTATCTCAAGGGCGCCCTGTGGGCTGGTTAGGGATGCTCAGTAAAATGGCTTCCCAGCCTTCAGGATTGCCATTATTATGCTAACCCACTCTTACAGTGCAAGATGCCAGCTTTTGCTTTGCCAACATGGCTGTACTTCTGTCAGGGCTAGACTCGAGGTGGGTACAGCCTTGTTTTTCTTGGCCTTCACACCTGGAGCTGGTTTCTGGGACTTGTTTTTAAGTCCCCTGGGGGAGGGGAGCAGGGACAGTAAAATAGGTCCTTACAACCATTACTTCAGATGTTGGAGATCTCGATTCAGCCTCTGCAGATTGGTCCTGCCATGCCCTAGAACCTAAAACTAGCTTGTGTTTTCAGACTTCCATCCTCACACTTCTGCCCCACAAGACCTCCAGACTGGAAATTCTGGAGGCACAACACCGCATTCTGCATGTCGACCAGAAGGAAAAAGTGGCCTATGGGGCTGCACAAACACACAAATGAGGATCAACGTGCACAGACTTCGACGGAACTGCAATTTCATAGGCCGCCCTGTGCACTGATGCTCTCTCTGACACAGCCTGAGTCCAGACCACCCGTCAGCCACCCAGTTAGCTGAACGCATAACCAGCAGATCCGAACTGCCAGGGCCCTCGGCTGTCATCTCTATGGAACCTAGGTTTTC
>NW_026750122.1:0-1684 GCF_022355385.1 Mustela nigripes
AAGAGCTGGCATGATATTTTCAGAGCACTAAATGAGAAAAACATGCAGCCAAGAATACTATATCCAGCTAGGCTATCATTGAAAATAGAAGGAGAGATTAAAAGCTTCCAGGACAAACAAAAATTGGAAGAATTTGCAAACACCAAACCAGCTCTACAGGAAATATTGAAAGGGGTCCTCTAAGCAAAGATAGAGCCTACAAGTGGTAGATCAGAAAGGAACAGAGACCATATACAGTAACAGTCACCTTACAGGCAATACAATGGCACTAAATTCATATCTCTCAATAGTTACCCTGAATGTTCATGAGCTAAATGCCCCTGTCAAAAGACACAGGGTATCAGAATGGATAAAAAAACAAAACCCTGGGCACCTGGGTGGCTCTGTGGGTTAAGCTGCTGCCTTCTGCTCAGGTCATGATCTCAGGGTCCTGGGATCGAGTTCCGCATCGGGCTCTCTGCTCAGCAGGGAGCCTGCTTCCTCCTCTCTCTCTGCCTGCCTCTCTGCCTACTTGTGTTCTCTCTCTGTCAAAAAAATAAATAAAATCTTAGAAAACAAAACCCATCTATATGTTGCCTCCAAGAAACTCATTTTAAGCCTGAATACACCTCCAGATTGAAAGTGAGGGGGTGGAAAAGAATTTACCATGCTAATGGACATCAGAAGAAAGCAGGAATGGCAATCCTTATATCAGATCAATTAGATTTTAAGCCACAGACTATAATAAGAGATGAGGAAGGACACTATATCATACTCAAAGGGTCTGTCCAACAAGAAGATATAACAATTTTAAATATCTATGCCCCCAACGTGGGAGCAGCCAACTTTATAAACCAATTAATAACAAAATCAAAGAAACACATCAACAATAATACAATAATAGTAGGGGACTTTCACACTCCCCTAACTGAAATGGACAGAACATCCAAGCAAAAGATCAACAACGAAATAAAGCCCTTAAACGACACACTGAACCAGATGGACATCACAGATATATTCAGAACATTTCATCCCAAAGCAACAAAATACACATTCTTCTCTAGAGCATGTGGAACATTCTCCAGAATAGATCACATCCTCGGTCCTAAATCAGGTCTCAACCACTATCAAAAGATTGGGATCATTCTCTGCATATTTTCAGACCACAGTGCTCTAAAGCTAGAACTCAACCACAAGAGGAAGTATGGAAAAAACCCAAATACATGGAGACTAAACAGCATCCTTCTAAAGAATGAATAGGTCAACCAGGAAGTTAAAGAAGAATTGAAAAAATCATGGAAACAAATGATAATGAAAATACAATGGTTCAAAACCTGTGGGACACAACAAAGGCAGTCCTGAGAGGAAAATATATAGCGGTACAAGCCTTTCTCAAGAAACAAGAAAGGTCTCAGGTACACAACCTACCCCACCACCTAAAGGAGCTGGAGAAAGAACAAGAAAAAAACCCTAAGCCCAGCAGGAGAAGAGAAATCATAAAAATCAGAGCAGAAATCAATGAAATAGAAACCAAAAAAAACAATAGAACAAATAACCGAAACTACGAGCTAGTTCTTTGAAAGAATTAATAAAACTGATAAACCCTTGGCCGGACTTATAAAAAAAAAAAAAAAAAAGAAAAAGGAGAAAGGACCGAAATAAATAAAATCATGAATGAAAGAGGAGAGATCACAACTAACACCAT
>NW_026750123.1:0-421 GCF_022355385.1 Mustela nigripes
ATACTTTTTCTTTATTCATCTTCTTTTTTTAATTGTTTCCTTTCTTTTTTTCTTTCTTCTTCTTTTTTTAATTGTTTCTTTTCTTTTTTATTCTTCCTGAACGTCTTTTTATCCCCTTTCTCCCCCCTCCCAATTTGGGATCTCTTCTGATTTGGTTAAAGCATATTTTCCTGGGATTGTTGCCACCCTTTTAGTATTTTACTTGCTCCTTCATATACTCTTATCTGAACAAAATGAAAAGGCGGAAAAATTCACCACACACACACACACAAAAACCACAAGAGGCAGTACCGAAGACTAGGGACCTAATCAATACAGACATTGGTAATATGTCAGATCTAGAGTTCAGAATGACAATTCTCAAGGTTCTAGCAGGGCTCGAAAAAGGCATGGAAGATATTAGAGAAACCCTCTTGGGAGA
>NW_026750123.1:521-1684 GCF_022355385.1 Mustela nigripes
CTCAATACAGACATTGGTAATATGTCAGATCTAGAGTTCAGAATGACAATTCTCAAGGTTCTAGCAGGGCTCGAAAAAGGCATGGAAGATATTAGAGAAACCCTCTTGGGAGATATAAAAGCTCTTTCTGGAGAAATGAAAGAACTAAAATCTAACCAAGTTGAAATCAAAAAAGCTATTAATTTGGTGCAATAAAAAATGGAGGCTCCCACTCCTAGGAGAAATGAGGCAGAAGAAAGAATTAGTGATATAGAAGACCAAATGACAGAGAAAAAAGAAGCTGAGCAAAAGAGGGACAAACAGCTAGTGGACCACGAGGGGAGAATTCGAGAGATAAGTGATGCCATGAGATGAAACAACATTAGAATAATTGGGATTCGAGAAGAAGAAGAAAGAGAGAGGGGAGCAGAAGTTATACTGAGAGAATTATTGGAGAGAATTTCCCCAATATGGCAAAGGGAACAAGCATTAAAATCCAGAAGGTGCAGAGAACCCCCCTCAAAATCAACAAGAATAGGTTCATACCCCGTCACCTAATAGTAAAATTTACAAGTCTTAGTGACAAAGAGAAAATCCTGAAAGCAGCCTGGGAAAAGAAGTCTGTAACATACAATGCTAAAAATATTAGATTGGCAGCAGACTTATCCAAAGAGACCTGGCAGGCCAGAAAGAGTTGACATGATATATTCAGAACACTAAATGAGAAAAACATGCAGCCAAGAATACTATATCCAGCTAGGCTATCATTGAAAATAGAAGGAGAGATTAAAAGCTTCCAGGACAAACAAAAACTGAAGGAATTTGCAAACACCAAACCAGCTCTACAGAAAATATTGAAAGGGGGATGCCTGGGTGGCTCAGTTGGTTGAACGACTGCCTTCGGCTCATGTCATGATCCTGGAGTCCTGGGATCGAGTCCTGCATCGGGCTCCCAGCTCCATGGGGAATCTGCTTCTCTCTCTGACCTTCTCCTCGTTAATGCTCTCTCTCACTGTCTCTCTCTCAAGTAAATAAATAAAATCTTTAAAAAAAAAAAAAGAAAATATTGAAAGGTGTCCTCTAAGCAAAGAGAGAGCCTACAAGTGGTAGATCATAAAGAAACAGAAAAAATATACAGTAACGAGAAAAACATGCAGCCAAGAATACTATATCCAGCTAGGCTA
>NW_026750124.1:0-1684 GCF_022355385.1 Mustela nigripes
ATTGTTTCCTTGGTTGACTTCGCAACCCAAATTCTCCTTTTCCCCCCGGCCCTTTGTCCCTTTCTCTCCATTTACCAAATCCAGCATAGGTGACTTTTACTGTCAAACCTAAGCAAGTCCTTTATGATGGAAAAGTCAGTTTATAGAACTTTTGGCTTTTGGACTTAATGACAGCTTCTGTTTGCCACCAAGAGTCATATGGTAGAATAGACGATCGAATGTTAGCCAATGCATACATGATGTATATCCATTTTGTAATCTCTTTAACTTCCACAAGTTTCTTTCTCCTCCTTCTCTTTTACCTTATACACTTTAATGGATAGGTCATACAAAACTATGCCTTTAGTCACTCTAATGACTCCCAAGTCATCATTTCTATTAAGCACCTATAGAACTATTCTGCTGAGTGCATTTCACCTGGATGTTTTCAGAATGCTCCTTGAAAAAACTGCCCACCACACCTGAGTCCTGAATCTCAATGTTTGATGACCATCTACCCAAGCACCAAGTGTCTTCTTTTTCCTACACCGACCAACTCCCTTCACAACCAATATGTCACTGAGTCCTAATGATTTACATTGTGACTTACTTTGAGCTACCTCTTTGTCACCTCTTTACTCTCTGTGTCTTATTGCACACAGACCAAGAACTGTACATGTTGTTCAATCAACCCGGGAGCTTTTATAAAATGCACATTATTCCAACCAATTCATGAGCTCTAAATAAATTTGTATAGTAATATCTCAAAACCTATATTTTGCACAAAAACTGTCCTAGCCAATTTTCTTGTGTAATTTGGTTTGGGAATTGCTGGACAATAATATTGTCTTCCTGATTAGTTTTTTAAAATTTTTAAAATTAACATATAATGTATTATTAGCCCCAGGGATACAAGTCTACGAATCGCCAGGTTTACACACCTCATAGCACATACCTTCCCCATGTCTGTAACCTCACCACCTTCACCCTCCCCACCTGATTAGTTGTTTTACTCTAGTTTCCACTCCTTTCAGCCTATTTCCTACAATCAAATATTTAATTTAATAAACATTTGAGAATGACACTCCCTTTCATAAAAGTTTCAGTCCCAGCCCATTTTTGAAGGACACAGCTAAAGATGTTTCACAGGGAACTGATCACTTGATGATCCAGGCCTTTCTAACATTTTTACTTTTCATGGTGCATTAATGTCCTATACACAGAACTTGTCTACCTCATTCAATACTACTCCATGAATTTGTCATGTTAAGAATGTTATTCTTATCTTCTAAGTCTGTTTATTATGCACATAGTTTGAACTTAAGTAGTTGTATTTTTCCAATATAGCAATTCCCCCCAAAAGTTGCCATATTAGAGGAAATAAAATTAAAGTGTCTTCAGGCTAGTGTATGGTTTTATTTCAATTACCTTCACTGAACTGTCTTTTATAAATCATTAATGAATATTCTTTTTACACTTACCACATTTAATTTCAGGGACCATCTGTTAAGAATATGGAAACTAAAAATGCAACAAAGCTAGAAGAGTTTGTTCTCACAGGATTCACATATCAACCAGAGTGGCAGATTCCCCTGTTCCTGATGTTCTTGGTTATATATCTCATCACTATTGTGGGGAACCTTGGGCTGATTGCTGTTATCCGCAATGACCCTCACCTTCACATCCCCATGTACTTATTTCTTGG
>NW_026750125.1:0-1684 GCF_022355385.1 Mustela nigripes
ACAAGAGCCTCACACTCGCCCTTTTTTCATATCCCGAAGAGTTCTCCTCATGGTCTGTAGAACAGTCCTGCCATACCTATGACCCGAAACATAAGCTGAGTTTGTGTTTTCAGACAACTGTCCAAACAGCCCTGGCCTACACACCCTACCGGCTCAGGCCCCTGGAGCTAAACCTGACGACTGTGCCTGCCCTCTCCAAGGGAATTGTATGTGTCCTTTCCAAAGACCACAACCCTACTAAGAGGATAAACCTCCAAAATTCCTGAGGCCATCCCAATATTTGTGGCTTCCCAGGAAAACAGGGGCAATCTGGGCCCATCTGAGCACCTACCGGCACTCAGACCCATAGATTTATGTCCCCAGTGGTAAAAAGGAACGAATAGGTCCCTAGGCAACCATCGGATCCATTGCTTTGGTTTCCAGGCATCTCTCCTCAGAGACCTGGATTTCAATAACAGCATATGGCTGTTTCTTGACTCACCCATCAGAACAAATCTCATCTACACATGCGAATCTTGCACGATGGAGCTGTGTGAAAGCCTCTCTTTTGGAGAACCCTCAGGGCCCTAGTGCCACCGCTTCATTCCAAGGTCTCCAAAGACACAGAATCATATTAGGACACATCCATGGGAGAGTCCATTTCAACTCAGCCTCCTCGATGATCCCCCAGATCCAGCAGATCTAACCTGTCTTCTTGCTTGGAGACATTTGGAATGCGAGGTGGGCTAACCAGCCATCCATCCGTAGAACCCTGCTCGGAATCATTGTCCTGAAGCCAACCAACAGGTCCTGCAGAAGAATCTTGGCAGTTGGGAGCTTCTCACAGCTCCCATCGTGGGAAAACCCCCATGGCCACGTGATCCACACCCCCTTCAAGAAGGGGCCAAAAGGGACAGAATGTCCAACCTGAGCGATCGTCTGATACTCTCCCTGACTTCAGATGCACGAGATCTCGATTCATGTCTGTAGATTGTGCCGGCCATATCCTCACCCAGAAACCTAGGCCTAGCTTGGGTTATCAGACTTCCGTCCTCAGACTACAGGCCCACAAGCCCTCCAGTTTGGCAACCCAGAACTACAATTCAGCACTCTGCCTGCCCTCCAGAAGAAAAACATTGCCATATGGGGTTACCCAGAAACCCCAAATGAGAATCAAACTGCACGCATTTCGACTGTACCCCAAAAATATAGGCTGAACTGAGCTCTAATGCCCTTTCTGACTCAGCCTGTGCCTGGACCTCCTTGCCCCACCCAGACAGTTGGCCGCACACTGAGCACATTGGACCCGCCATGGCCTTAGGTCGTCATATCTTCTCAACCTCGGTTTTCAGGCTTCAGAACCTAGACCTTATCTGCAATCACGGCCCGGGTTTGAAAATGATGCAGAAATCAGAACTCTTTACCCATGGCAAGAAACTTTGTGGTTGGCATGTTGTCCAAGGTTCGTGTAGTTCAAAACCAGTGTGGCCCATGAGTCCCTGCCCATGCTTGCGGGCCACATTGGTCACAAACACACATTGACCCTCAGCCTGAGCCCAGTCCTCAGGTAAGGCCTCTCAGTGGCTGGATGGAGAGACAGCATATTGGGCTTGACAAGCCCCTAGGTCCCAATTTTTAACCGTAGTTCGGTTTGTCCATTCAATCTTCCCCAGGGCTCTGCTTTGGAATTCCTCTTTTGGTGGGA
>NW_026750126.1:0-1684 GCF_022355385.1 Mustela nigripes
TTTCCTTTCCTTTCCTTTCCTTTCCTTTCCTTCCTTATTTTTTATATAGAGACAGTTCCCCTGGCACTCCTGCATCTTTTATTAGGTTGTGCGGTCAAGTGTAAAGGGACATTAGGTGGTAAACTGTTGTTTCCTGAGGCCTCTTGGCTTAATTTCTGCCACACTTGTATTTGCTCTACTTTCACAGCACCTGCTTTGGATCCAGGTGTACCACTTGTGCTTATGCCTTGTTCCTTTTGCCTGGGTTTGGAAGGATGGTTTTTCAGATTCATTAAAGACATTTTTCATTTTATTTTTGGTCTTCCACAGACAGTAATTAGAATCTATTAATGCCTTGGAAGCTTTACCTTTATACTATTTATAACAATGCTGTCCAATAGAAAGGGAGTGCAAGCTGCATATTTTAAATTTTCTGTAGTCCCATTAAAAAAATTAAAAAGTGCAGGAGAAATAAAGTTTAATTCTATATATTATTTTCCCAACATAATCAAAATACCATAACTTCAATGTAATCAATATAAAAATGATGAAGATTTTTACATACTTTTTTTTATACTAAGTCTTAGGAGTCTGGTGTGTGTTTTACCTGTGTGGTACATCTTGTGCTCACTTAGGATTAGCCAGACTGTAAGGGCTCAATAGCCACATGTGGCTTAATGGCTGCTCCATTGGACAGTGCAGCTCTATAAAGAAAGCCTCGCTCTGCTAAGTTAAATAATAGCATAATAAGATACCCAAAATATTTAATAAGTTAGAAAAATGAACTTCTAAAAAGAGTTCTATAGTCCATGGAAATAACTGACAAGGAAATTTATAATTAAGCTAAACTATTGGTTAAAACAAATATTTTAAAACATCTATGTAGGAAAATAAAAATAAATTCAAAATGGGTGAAAATCCTAGCGGAGAACACAGGCAGCAACCTCTTGGACCTTGGCCATATCAATTCCTTGCTAGTTAGACACATCTCCAGAGGCAAGGGAAATAAAAGCAAAAGTGAACTATTGGGACTTCATCAATATAAAAAGTTTTTGCACAGCAAAGGAAACAATAAAATTAAAAGGCAACCTATGGAATGGGAAAACATATTTGCAATGACAAAACATAAAGGTCTAGTATCCAAAATCTATAAAGAACTTCTCAAACTCAGCAACCGAAAAACAAAAAATGCAGTCAAGAAATGGGCAGAAGACACGAGAAGACATTTCTCTAAAGAAGACATACAGATGGCTAATAGACACATGCAAAAATGCTCAACATCACTTATCATCAGGGAAACACAAATCAAAATCATAATAAGATATCACCTCACACCAGTCAGAATGGCTAAAATTAACAAGTCAGGGAACAACAGATGTTGGCAAGGATGCTCAGAAAGGAGAATCCTCCTACACTGTTGGGGGAAATGCAAGCTGGTGCAGCCACTCTGAAAAACAGTATGGAGGTTTCTCAAGAAGTTAAAAATAGAGCTACTGTAGACCCAGCAATTGCACTAGTAGGTATTTACGCAAAGGACACAAAAGTAGTGATTCAAAGCGCACATGTACCACAGTGTTTATAGCAGCGGTGTCCACAATAGCCAAACTATGGAAAGAGCCCAGATGTCCACTGACAAATGAATGGATAAAGAAGAGGTGATATATATATATATATATATATATATATATATATATATATATATATA
>NW_026750127.1:0-1683 GCF_022355385.1 Mustela nigripes
AACCTCTGCGAAAGCTTAGCAGTCACTGGGAAAGCAGAGTCGGTTCTCTGGGCTGCTCTTGCTCCTTGCCTTAGCTTAGTATTCGCAGCAGGGTGGGAGAAACACACTTAGAGCAAAAGCCTCTTTGCCCGGGCATCCCCTCTGGGAAAGCACAGCATTCTTTGGGAAAACAGAGTTGGGTCTGTGGGATGCTGCTGCTGCTTGCCTTAGCTAGTCTCCGCAGCTCATTGTAATAAACCCGCATTGAGAGAAATCCTCTATGCCCGGGCATCCCACTCTGCCTGAGAGAGAGCCTGTCGAAACAGCCTTAAGAAAAGGGACACATCTGCTACCGCGCTCCCCAGGACCATGTCTGCATAAGGTGCAGCACGCTGCCTCGGGAGAAGTGAAGGGGCCGTTGGCTTTGCTGTCGGGAAATGGTGGTGAAGCAGGAGAGCCTGCCATGGCAGGAACAGCAGGCAGGTGGCAAGACAAGTGTTACCCGCTCCCTGTGTGGATAAAATGAAGCCTGGCTGCTAAGGAGACACGAGGGGACGACTAGGGCAGGCACACGTGATCCTCTCTGAGGAAGGAGTCTGGGCAGAAGGCAGGCCTGTCCTGTGCCTCTGGTCCCAAGGGGACAGCATCTCCTTGGCCACCTGTCCCTAGGGCAGACTTGGGTTTGCCACCAGGCGCAATACCCGGAACTCACAGAAACAGCTCCCTGGAGAAACAGGTAGTCAGAGGCCTTCTTCCTCCAAGATGTGGCAGTGTTCGCAGAGGCACTGGGTTTCCGGGGATGGAGTGGGGGACAGTCTCCCACAGCTCCCCATCCCCGTGCATGGGCGGTGTTCAGGGATCCTTTCGCCTCTCCTTTCCTGTGGGGAAGGCACTGGCCTAGTCCCCGAGTCTGCCTGCGCGCCAGAGCCAAAGGCCAAGTCACCGGGAGATGGGAGTGTGCATAGAGTGCATTCCTAGGCCACACATGCTGCTGCAGGGTTGTGGTTCTGCTTAGTTTGGCCTGGCAGTGTGAACCCAGGGCGGGAACATGGAGCCCAGGAAAACAAGGCCCAAGAGGCACCAGCTCTCCCGTAGCTCTTCTTCTCTTAAGCGACAGAGCTAATGCCCAAAGCCTTGCTGAGGAAGCAGAGGCGAAGTGCAGTTCATGCCAAGCCCAAAACCTCTGCGAAAGCAGAGAAGGCGCAGGGAAATCAGAGTCGGTTCCGTGGGCTGCTGTTGCTGCTTGCCTTAACCTAGTATTCACAGCACGGTGGGAGAAACCCGCATAGAGCAAAAGCCTCTTTGTACTGTGTATCCCCTCTGGGAAAGCAGAGCATTCGTTGGGAAATCTGTGTCAGTTCTGTGGGATGCTGATGCCGCTTGCCTGAACATAGTCTCCGAAGCATGGTGGGAGAAACCCGTATGGAGTGAAATCCTCTTAGCCCGGTCATCCCCTCTGCCTGAGAGAGAAGCGTGGTTGCGCCTCTGGAAACAGCCTTAAGGAAAGGGACACGTCTGTCACTGTCCTCCCCAGGAGCATGTCTGGGAAAGGCGCAGCAACGCCGCCCTGGGAGAAGAGAAGGAGCCATTGGCCTTGTTGTCGGGAAACGGTTGTGAAGCTGGAGAGCCTGCCATGGCAGGAACAGCGGGCGGGTGACAAGACAAGTGTCACCACAGTCTATGATGACACTTTTGAGTCAAGGT
>NW_026750128.1:0-1683 GCF_022355385.1 Mustela nigripes
TGGGGTAGAGTATGGAAGGAGAGTCTCCATTCCAGTAATGATACCAGATAAGAGGGGCCAGTGAAGAGGGGAGGAACGGCAGGAGGGTGGAGGCTGTTGATCTGGAATCAGGCTAGGTAATTTTACTCAGAAATATAGAGAACAGGTTTTCCTGTGAGGTTTTTGAAGTAGCTGGTATAATACCTTAGTTAGTCATGAAGAACACCCAATTCCCTGATGAGAGATACCTGGGGACCCAGTAGAGTTGGTAGTTGGAAACACAACCAGTATCAGTGAACTGAGCAGAGAACAGACATGTAATCTCAGGAGGCTGGTATGTGACCTGGGAAACTAGCTAGAAGGAAAAGAGTCCTTGCTAAGGCTGAGCCTGAAGCCTATAGGTTTATATCAGCTAGTACTCATGGCTTTCTCAACTTTGAGTAATCCCTTAGCCTCCTGCCTAATATTATAATCTTTTCCTCCATCTATGGGCAATGTTTAATCTTAACATGAGGCAGGAAAAGCTTAAGATGTATGAAGTCCTTAGGTCAGCTTTTGAAGGTCAGTTTGATAATTGACTACTTCCTTATAAACCTTAAAGGAAACTGGTCCTTCCAGTGTGATCTTGTTTGCCAAGGAACAAAAACAAGTTCCCCAGAGGGTATTAAGTGGCAACACTATGGCACTTAAAAATGACGTTCTTGAACAATTCCAAACCACCTTTATTCAGCAAACTGTGGTTTGTCTACACAGGACACCAACAACAGGAATCATTAAGATGTCCTCAAAAACATCTTCATCTTTCCTTTACCAAACTTCTCATCATGTTTTCTTTGCAAAGGTGTGGATGTCCAGATGTCATTGGGAGCTCTGATATCTGAGAATTACCACAATAAGCATGTAGGTCAAAGTGCCTCATCATGATCTATGTCATGCATGATTAAACTAAAATTCAGAGTGATATAAACATAGGGAACACACAAGTTCTAAGAGTGTTAGTGGAGGAAGTTACTGTCAGGTGAGGGGAATAGGGAGAGTTTCAAAGTGGAGGTGGCAAATGAATAAAACATTAAAGAATTGATAGTGTAGAGACCATGCAGTTGCATGACTCAGAGCTCCTTTCAAGAGAACCTGCCACAAAAAAAAAAAAAAAAAAAAAACCACACACACACAAACAAACAAGTGTATTGATAGCCTCCAGTTGCCATACCTGTTCTTTGAACCCATATAGCATCCACCTGAGGCCATGATTCCCAGTCAGTGACTGAACATAATGGGGCTACTAGGGCGAGGCTATTTCTTCCCAGTGTAGGACTTCTCTAATGAACAACTTTGCTCCCAGACTCCCCTTGACCTTGTTGAAACTTTCTTAGAGATGCAATGCAGTGTCATTTTCTTTCCTTCCCTCTTCCCTTTCATGGGTGCAATAGCTACATTATAGTCTGAAAGCTCTTCCCACATCTGTACACATGTCTCTTTATCCTTCACAGGTGTTTCTGTGGAGGGATTTATTTCCCCAATAAATCTCGTCTACATCTAATCCTGTCTTGATGTCTGCTTCATAAAGGTTCTGATTCAGATAAGGTTTTGGAGAGATTGATTTGATTTATGGGTAGATTAATCAACATGATCACAGCTTTGCTTAATTTTTTTTTTTTAATTTTTTATTTTTTATAAACATATATTTTTATCCCCAGGGGTACA
>NW_026750129.1:0-1683 GCF_022355385.1 Mustela nigripes
CTACAGTCAACTAATCTTCGACAAAGCAGGAAAGAATGTCCAATGGAAAAAAGACAGCCTCTTCAATAAATGGTGCTGGGAAAATTGGACAGCCACATGCAGAAAAATGAAATTGGACCATTTCCTTACACCACACACGAAAATAGACTCAAAATGGATGAAGGACCTCAATGTGCAAAAGGAATCCATCAAAATCTTTGAGGAGAACACGGGCAGCAACCTCTTCGACCTCAGCCGCAGCAACATCTTCCTAGGAACAACTCCAAAGGCAAGGGAAGCAAGGGCTAAAATGAACTATTGGGATTACATCAAGATCAAAAGCTTTTTCACAGCAAAGGAAACAGTTAATAAAAATCATTTTAAAAAATTAAAAAAATTTAAAAAATTATATGGAAAAGGGCCAAGAATACCTGCTAGGACTTGTCCTATTAGACATCAAACTTAAAATGAAGCTAAGTAATTAATAATATGTGATCTTGACAAATGTACTTAGAACAGATTCAGGACCAGACACATGCATATAAAGAGGCTTGATTTGTAATGGAGATCCTTGTAGAAAAGTTAAGAATGAGCACTCTTTTCAGTAAACTTTGCTAGGGCAACTGGATATCCATACAAGGAAAAAAAGGGGTTTTGACCCTCACCTCATATCAATAACAAAGTCAACTTCATCCGGGTTGTAGATTATAAAATTTCTGGAAAACACACAACCTCCCACCTTGGGGACCTGATGCTTCCAAAAGAGAATATCCGAATTACCAAAAAGCATATGAAAAAATGCTCAGAGAAAAATATAAATTGAAATAACTGATATATTGGCATATATTTTCTACACTAATTAAAATTAAAAAGACATAATGGAAAGTGATAGCAAAAATAAAATGACCACCACTGCTGGTCACTGCTTGCTTGGGATGTCAATAATTATATCTGTTGGCATTATCTGCTGAAGCATTTCTATTCCTTTGGATACCATATAGAAACCCATGCTCATATGTACCAAGACACATCAAGGGATGTTAATAGTTTAAAAATGCCATTTGGGGGCACCTGGGTGGCTCAGTCGTTGGGTGTCTGCCTTCGGCTCAGGTCATGATCCCAGGGTCCTGGTATCCAGCCCTGTGTCGTTGGGTTCCCTGCTCAGCAGTAAGCCTGCTTCTCCCTCTCCCACTCCCCCTGCTTGTGTTCTCTCTCTCTCAAATAAATAAATAAAATCTTTAAAAAAATAAAAGTGCCTTTTTACAAAAAAAATCCATTTTACAACATTAGATGAAACATTAGATGAGTAAATTGCAATATATCTGTATAATGAGATACTATATGGCAATGAAATGGATATATATTTTGCTACACATTGAAACATGAATTGATTCAAAAACATATTATGTTGAGGAGAGGAAATTACACATGAAAGGGGACCCAAACCATATGATTTTACTTATATTTAGTTCAAAAGCAAGAAAATGAGCTATAATGTTTAAATGTAAGGTATAGATTGCACATGAGGAGGAAGAGGAGTGCAGTAACTTGAAGGTATGGAAGATCATCTTGGGTTCTGGTAGTGGTCTGTTTCATGATCTGGATTGCAATTACATGGAGTTTTACTTTGTGATAATAATTGAGCTATAAAGTGTATTTTGTGCACTTCTCTATTTTTCTAATATATGAATTACCTAAAAATGC
>NW_026750130.1:0-1683 GCF_022355385.1 Mustela nigripes
GGTTCAGTTGTGGTAGTTTATATGTCTCTAGGAATGCATCCATTTCTTCCAGATTGTCAAATTTGTTGGCATAGAGTTGCTCATAGTATGTTCTTATAATTGTTTGTATTTCTTTGGTGTTGGTTGTGATCTCTCCTCTTTCATTCATGATTTTATTTATTTGGGTCCTTTCTCTTTTCTTTTTGATAAGTCTGGCCAGGGGTTTTTCAATATTATTAATTCTTTTAAAGAACCAACTCATAGTTTCATTGATTTTTTCTTTTTTTCTTTTTTTGGGTTTCTATTCATTGATTTCTGCTCTGATCTTTATGATTTCTATTCTCCTGCTGGGCTTAGGGTTCCTTTCTTGTTCTTTCTCCAGCTCCTTTAGGTGTAGGGTTAGGTTGTGTACCTGAGACCTTTCTTGTTTCTTGAGAAAGGCTTGTACTGCTATATATGTTCCTGTCAGGACTGCCTTTGTTGTGTCCCACAGATTTTGAACAGTTGTGTTTTCATTATCATTTGTTTCCATGATTTTTTTTCAATTCTTCTTTAATTTCCTGGTTGACCCATGCTGTTTAGTCTCCACGTACTTGGGTTCTTTCCAAATTTCTTCTTTGTTTGGGTTCTAGCTTCAGAGCATTGTGGTCTGAAAATATGCAGGGAATGATCCCATACTTTTGATACTGGTTGAGACCTGATTTAGGACGCAGGATGTGATCTATTCTGGAGAATGTTCCATGTGCACTAGGGAAGAATGTGTATTCTGTTGCTTTTGGATGAAATGTTCTGAATATATGTGTGATGTCCATCTGGTCCAGAGTGTCATTTAAGGCCTTTATTTCCTTGTTGATCTTTTGCTTGGATGATCTGTCCATTTCAGTGAGGGGAGTGTTAAAGTCCCCTACTATTATTGTATTATTGTTGATGTGTTTCTTTGATTTTGTTATTAATTGGTTTATATAGTTGGCTGCTCCCACGTTGGGGGCATAGATATTTAAAATTGTTAGATCTTCTTGTTGGACAGACCCTTTGAGTATGATATAGTGTCCTTCCTCATCTCTTATTATAGTTTTTGGCTTAAAATCTAATTGATTTGATATAAGGATTGCTACCCCAGCTTTCCTCTGATGTCCATTAGCATGGTAAATTCTTTTCCACCCCCTCACTTTAAATCTGGAGGTGTCTTTGGGCTTAAAATGAGTTTCTTGGAGGCAACATATAGATGGGTTTTGTTTTTCTATCCATTCTGATACCCTGTGTCTTTTGATTGGGGCATTTAGCCCATTAACAGTCAGGCTAACTATTGAGAGATATGAATTTAGTGCCATCGTATTGCCTGTAAGGTGACTGTTACTGTATATGGTCTCTGTTCCTTTCTGATCTACCACTTGTAGGCTCTCTCTTTGCTTAGAGGACCCCTTTCAATATTTCCTGTAGAGCTGCTTTGGTGCTTACAAATTCTTTCAGTTTTTGTTTGTTCTGGAAGCTTTTAATCTCTCCTTCTATTTTCAATGATAGCCTAGCTGGATATAGTATTCTTGGCTGCATGTTTTTCTCGTTTAATGCTCTGAAAATATCATGCCAGCTCTTTCTGGCCTGCCAGGTCTCTGTGGATAAGTCAGCTGCCAATCTAATATTTTTACCATTGTATGTTACAGACTTCTTTTCCCGGGCTGCTTTCAGGATTTTCTCTTTGTCATG
>NW_026750131.1:0-1683 GCF_022355385.1 Mustela nigripes
TAAGATCAGGCTCACAGTCAGGTTCAGGTTTAGTGTTCAGGTGAGGGTTGGGGTCACTGTAAGGGTCAGGGTTAGGTTTATGGCTATGGTCTGGGTCAGGGTCTGGGTGAAGTTTAGCGCCAGTGTCACATTTAGGGTCAGGTTCAAGTATTGATTTAAAGTCCACATTCGGGTCAGAGACAAGATTATGTAGTGGTCAGTGTTAGTGTCAAGCTTAGGATTAGGGTCACGGTTAGATGAAAGTCACGGCCAGGGTCAGTTTTAGGGTCAGGCTTTGGTTAGGTTCAATGTTCGGTTCAGTGTCACAGTTAGGTTTTGGCGGTAGTGTTTGGGATTGGGTTTAGGGCTATATTTAGAAGTAGGGTTATGGTTAGGGTTAGGGTTAGACAGCGTAAGGTCAGGGTTAGGGTTTGGTTTAGGGTAGGGGTTAATGTTAGAGTCAGGGTCAGCGTTAGATTTAGGTTCAGGGTCCGTATTAGGGTCATGGTTAGCCCCGCTCCTGGGTATGGACCCATCCCTTCAAGGTCTCAGGATAAACCCTGGGCAGAAGAGTGTAGACCCTATAGCTGATCTCACGTAACCAGCCTTAAACTGGTGTGTGAACATGACTTGCCCACCAGACCTCTAACCCCTCATCAGCCTGATCCTGCTTGGGGCATCTCCACCCACGATGGCATGGCCAGCTCCTCTTTACACTCAGACTCACAAACACCCAGAGGCACACACATGCACACACACATAGACGGGGTGGAGACCTAGGGCTACACCCATGGAACAGAATGTGTGGGAGTTTCTGACTGTGAGCCCCGTGTTGTCACCTTTTGATTTTATTAGCCAAAGGGCCTGAGGCGTTGGGAAACCTGATATGACCTGCCAGGGAAGGGACCTGTCTGTCAGGCGAGCTTTCTTCTCCATTCATCTCCCGGATTAAGTCCAGCAGAAGAACATGACGCTTTCTTTAGGATGTGCCTTGAAATGAGCTTGGCAGTCGGGTTTTCTCTGTAAAGGGGTGCCTGGATACGTGGGTTCCAATTCCATTGGGCTCTGTTGTCAGGGAAGTGAGGTCACCACTGCATGGGGGCTCTTACTGAACTTCCTGCTCCAGCAGAGCTCCCTGAGCAACCGGTCCACAACTGGTCAAGGCTCACACTCCACTCAATGCATTGCCCATCCAGTGACCCCCATAGAGCCTCCCCTAAACCCCTGGGAGGCCTCGGTGCAGCTATTGTCCCTGCCAGGGGAACAGAGCTGGGTTTAGACCAGGTTAGTGTTAGGGTTAGTATTATGAAAGTCTTAGGGTGTTGGTTAGGGTTAGTCGTCTTTGGGGTCAGTGTTAGCGTTAGGCCTAGGGTAGGGGTCAGGATTAGGGTTAGGTCCATGGTTAGGTTTAGGGTCAGGCTCACAGTAGGGTCACTGTTAGCGTTACGGTCAGAGTCAGTGTCAGGGTCAGTGTTAGGGTATCGGTTAGGTTTAGGGTCAGGCAGGGTTATGGTCAGATTTAGGTTCAGGTTCAAGTTTTGTTTTGGGGACAAGGTTAGGGTTAGGGTTAGGGTTAGGGTCAGGGATAGGTTGGCACACGTTTAGTGTCAGGGTTAAGTTCAAGGTCAGGGTTAGGTTCATTGTTATGGTAAGGTCAGCTTTATGTTTAGGTTCTGAGCTGGTGTGTGAACATGACTTGCCCTC
>NW_026750132.1:0-1683 GCF_022355385.1 Mustela nigripes
AAAACTAACACCAAGGAAGTAGAAACAATCATCAGAAGTTATTATCAACAGTTATATGCCAATAAGCTAAGCAACCTAGATGAAATGGATGCATTCCTGGAAAACTATAAACTCCCAAAATTGAACCAGGAAGAAATTGACAACCTGAATAAATCGATATCTAGTAATGAGATTGAAGCGGTGATCAAAAACCTCCCAAAAAACAAGAGCCCAGGACCTGACAGGTTCCCTGGGGAATTCTACCAAACTTTCAAAGAAGAAATAATACCTATTCTCCTGAAGCTGTTTCAAAAAACTGAAGCAGAAGGAAAACTTCCAGACTCTTTTTATGAAGCCAGTATTACCCTGATCCCCAAACCAAGCAAAGACCCCACCAAAAAGGAGAATTTCAGACCAATATCACTGATGAATATGGAAGCTAAGATTCTCAACAAGATCCTAGCAAACAAGATCCAACAGCACATTAATAAGATTATCCACCATGACCAGGTGGGATTCATCCCTGGGTTACAAGGATGGTTCAACATTCGCAAATCAATCAATGTGATAGAACAAATCAATAAGAGAAGAGAGAAGAACCACATGGTCCTCTCAATTGATGCAGTAAAAGCATTTGACAAAATCCAGCATCTGTTTCTGATTAAAACGCTTCAAAGTATAGGAATAGAGGGAACGTTACTGAACTTCATAAAATCTATCTATGAAGGACCCACAGCAAGTATCATTCTCAATGGGAAAAAGCTCGCAGCCTTCCCATTGAGATCAGGAACACGACAAGGATGTCCACTCTCACCACTCTTGTTCAACATAGTATTCAAAGTCCTAGCAACAGAAATCAGACAACAAAGAGAAATAAAAGATATCCAAATTGGCAATGAAGAAGTCAAACTCTCTCTCTTCGCAGATGACATGATTCTTTATATAGAAAACCCAAAAGACTCCACCCCCAAACTACTAGAACTCATACAGCAATTCAGTAATGTGGCAGGATACAAAGTCAATGTACAGAAATCAGTGGCTTTCTTATACACTAACAATGAAAATACAGAAAGGGAAATTAGAGAATTGATTCCATTTACTATAGCACCAAGAACCACAAGATACCTGGGAATAAACCTAACCAAAGAGGTAAAGGATCTCTACTCGAGGAACTACAGAACTCTCATGGAAGAAATTGAAGAAGACACGAAAAGATGGAAGACCATTCCATGCTCTCGGATTAGAAGAATAAACATTGTTAAAATGCCTATACTGCCTAGAGCTAGATAGTATAGACAGCAATCTACTTTTAATGTTATTCCGATCAAAATTCCACCGGTATTTTTCAAAGAGCTGGAGCAAATAATCCTAAAATTTGTATGGAATCAGAAGAGACCCCAAATTGCTAAGGAAATGTTGAAAAACAAAAATAAAATTGCTAAGGAAATGTTGAAAAACAAAAATAAAACTGGTGGCATCACGTTACCTGATTTCAAGCTTTACTACAAAGCTGTGATCACCAAGACAGCATGGTACTAGCATGAAAACAGACACATAGACCAGTGGAACAGAGTAGAGAGCCCAGATATGGACCCTCAACCCTATGGTCAAATAATCTTCGACAAAGCAGGAAAAAATATACAGTGGAAAAAAGACAGTCTCTTCAATAAATGGTGCTGGGAAAATTGGACAGCTATATGTAGA
>NW_026750133.1:0-1683 GCF_022355385.1 Mustela nigripes
TTAGTCTATTAGTATCTCCACTTAACCCATAAGCTCTAAACAGAGAATATTTATGGAATAAAAATAAATCTGATGGGCGCCTGGGTGGCTCAGTGGGTTAAGCCTCTGCCTTTGACTTAGGTCATGATCCCAGTGTCCTGGGATCGAGTCCCACATCAGGCTCTCTGCTCAACGGGGAGCCTGCTTCTCCCTCTATCTCACTCTGCCTCCCTCTCTGCCTACTTGTGATCTCTCTCTGTCAAATAAATAAATAAAATCTTTAAAAAAATTAAAATAAATCTGAAGTGGGGGAGGAGTCAAGATGGTGGAGAAGTAGCATGCTGAGACGACTTCAGGTAGCAGGAGATCAGCTAGATAGCTTATCAAACCATTCCAAACACCTACAAATCCAACAGGAGATCAAAGAGAAGAAGAGCAGTAATTCTAGAAACAGAAAATCGGCCACTTTCTGAAAGGTAGGACTGGCAGAGAAGTGAATCCAAAGCAATGGGAAGATAGATGGCAGGGGGAGGGACTGGCTCCTGGCAAGTGCTGGAACAATGGAGCACAAAATCAGAACATTTAAAAGTTTGCTCCACTGAGGGACATTGCTCCAGAGGCTAAGATGGGGTTAATCCCATGCACGGACAGCGTGGCCTCAGGTCCCATGGGGTCACAGAAGGATCGTGGCTGTTTGAGTATTGCAGAGTTCTCAGGTATTAGAACACAGAAGCCATCTAGAGAGACAGAGCCCAGGAGTGAATTCTCAACTCAGGGTCACACTAAATTGTGATCCATGGCACAGGCCACTGCTCTGTGAGCAGGGACCCCACAAGATTTGGGAGCACCCCCTTGGAAGAGCTCAGGGATCTGCGGGGTTTGGAGATTCCCAGTGGGGCTGTGTGCCAGAGATAGGGAAGCTTGGTCACAGGCTGGATGAGCTCAGAGTATGGCCAGGGGCTAGGAAGACAGGAATGATTGAGCGCTTTTCTCGGAGGGCGCACTGAGGAGTGGGGCTCGGAGCTCTTGGATCCTTTGGGCCAGAGACTAAGAGGCCACCATGTTTAAACCCATTCTCCAGAGCTCTACGGAAAGCATTCAGGGAACAAAAGCTGCCAAAAGCAAACCTGAGTGGATTAATTAGCCTGACCCCTGGTAAGGGCGGTGCAACTCCGCCTTGGGCAAAGACACTTGAGAATCACTACAACAAGCCCCTCCCCCAAGAACATCAACAAGAAATCCAGCCAAGACCAAGTTCACTTACCAAGGAGAACAAAGGAATTCCAGAGAAGGAGAAAGCAAAGCATGGAATTCAGGGCTTTCTCCCCATGATACTTTAGTCTTACAAAGTTAATTAATTTTTTAAATTTTATTTTTTCTTCTGTTAATTTTTTTTAACTTTTACCCTTCCCTCTTTTAACGTTTTTAACTAGTTTACCTCAACAATACCTTCCATTTAAAAAAAAATCTTTTTCTACCTTCAGTATTATAGTCATATTTTATTCTTCACTGTATCTAACTTTATTTTTTGTATACACACAGAGTTTTTCTTCTAAAAAAATGAGGGTGCAACTTCTTCTAATAGATCAAAATACATCTTAAATCTAGCACAGGGCTTCGTTCTAGTCTCCAGCCTGAGCAAATTCTTTCCCCACAACCCCGCCAAAAAAAGGAGTTATCAACTCCTTTTGTAGAAATTAAAAG
>NW_026750134.1:0-1683 GCF_022355385.1 Mustela nigripes
AAGAAGAAGAAGAAGAAGAAGAAGAAGAAGAAGAAGAAGAAGAAGAAGAAGAAGAAGAAGAAGAAGAAGAAGAAGAAGAAGAAGAAGAAGAAGAAGAAGAAGAAGAAGAAGAAGAAGAAGAAGAAGAAAACAAAGACTGTTGCTGAAATACAAATTTTCCTCAGGCTTGAGGAACCTTAACCACATTTAGAATCTAGAAATGGTTCCTATAACTGAAGTCCTGAGGTCTGCAAAAAGAAGTAAAGGAAAGACATGGAAAGAAGTAGTAAAGTAAATGCCTGGAGTCACAAAGAGCTGGTTATTAACATACCTAAATGCTTATTAGCGCCATAAAGAAAAAAAACTTCATGAAGCTAGCACACTGAATTCAACAACACATTGAAAAAAATCTTTCACCATGATCAACTAAGATTTATTCCTAGGTTGCAAAGTGGTTCAAATTTGAAAATTAATCAACATGATTCTTCACATCAGTAAGAGAAAGGATAAAAACCATATGATCATTTCAATAGACACAGAAAAAGAATCTGACAAAGTACAACATCTACTCATGATAAAAATCCTAAACAAAATAGGTTTAGAGGGAACATACCTCAAAAGAATAAAGTCCATAAACTAAAAACCCACAGCTAATATCATACCCAATGGGGAAAACTGAGAGCTTTTCCCCTAAGACCAGGAACAAGACAAGAATGTCCACTCTCACCACTTCCATTCAAAAGAGTACAGGAAGTCCTAGCCACAGCAGTCAAACAACAAGAAGAAATAAAAAGCATCCAAATAGGTAAGGAAGAAGTAAAATGTTCATTATTTGCAGATAACATGATTATTATATATAGAAAATCTGAAAGACTTCACCAAAAAATCGCTAGAACTGATACACAATTTCAGTAGACGCAGGATACAAAATCAATCTACAGAAATCTGTTGCATTTCTCTAACTTAATAATAAAGTGGTAGAAAGAGGAATTAAGAAAATAATCACATTTACAATTGTACCCAACATAATAAGATACCTAGGAACCAACCAAACCAAAGAGGTGAAAGATTTATACTCTGAAAACTATAAAACACTAATGAAAGAAATTGAATATGACACTGAGAAATGGAAAGACATTCCATGTTATTGGATTGGAGAACAAAATTTTTTTTTTCTTTTAAAGATTTATTTATTTATTTGACAGAGATCACAAGCAGGCAGAGAGGCAGGCTGCTGAGCAGAGAGCCCAATTCGGGCTCAATCCCAGGACCCTGGGACCATGACCGGAGCCGAAGGCAGAGGCTTTAACCCACTGAGCCACCCAGGCATCCCGAAATTAAAAAAAAAAAAATTTTTTTTTAAATGCGTTAATTTATGTATTTGAAAGACAGAGATCACAAGTAGGCAGAGAGGCAGGCAGAGAGAGAGGGAAGCAGGCTCCCTGCTGAGCAGAGAGCCCGATGTGGGGCTTGATCCCAGGACCCCGGGATCATGACCTGAGCGGAAGGCTGAGGCTTTAACCCACGGAGCCACCCAAGCGCCCCCGAAATAAAAATTTTTAAAAAAAGAATAAACTGGGGCTGCGGAAAGATGGCAGCTCAGCTGCGGCGGCCTCATCCACGATGTGTACAGCTTCCGGGGGGTGATTTTTGTGATGCCGCTAAGAAAACAACTGACAAACACTCTTGTACGACTTCTATGGA
>NW_026750135.1:0-1682 GCF_022355385.1 Mustela nigripes
TCTCCATGCTGTTTTCCAGAGTGGTTGCACCAGCTTGCATTCCCACCAACAGTGTAGGAGGGTTCCCTTTTCTCCACATCCTCACCAGCATCTGTCATTTCCTGACTTGTTAATTTTAGCCATTCTGACTGGTGGAGGTGATAGCTCATTGTGGTTTTGATTTGTATTTCTCTGATGCCGAGTGATATGGAGCACTTTTGCAAGTGTCTGTTGGCCATCTGGATGTCTTCTTTGCAGAAATGTCTGTTCATGTCTTCTGTCCATTTCTTGATTGGATTACTTCTTCTTTGGGTGTTGAGTTTGCTAAGTTCTTTATAGATTGTGGACACTAGTCCTTTATCTGATATGTCGTTTGCAAATATCTTCTCCCATTCTGTCAGTTGTCTCTTGGTTTTGTTAACTGTTTCATTTGCTGTGCAAAAGCTTTTCATCTTGATGAAGTCCCAGTAGTTCATTTTTGCCCTTGCTTCCCTTGCCTTTGGCAATGTTCCTAGGAAGATGTTGCTGCGGCTGAGGTCGAAGAGTTTGCTGCCTGTGTTCTCCTCAAGGATTTTGATGGATTCCTTTCGCACATTGAGGTTCTTCACCCATTTTGAGTCTATTTTTCTGTGTGGTGTAAGGAAATGGTCCAATTTCATTTTTCTGCATGTGGCTGTCTAATTTTCAAAACACCATTTATTGAAAAGGCTGTCCTTTTTCCATTGGACATTCTTTTCTGCTCTGTCGAAGATTCGTTGACCATAGAGTTGAGGGTCTATTTCTGGGCTCTCTATTCTATTCCATTGATCTATGTGTCTGTTTTTGTGCCAGTACCATGTTGTCTTGATGATGACGGCTTTGTAATAGAGCTTGAAGTCCAGAATTATGATGCCACCAACTTTGGCTTTCTTTTTCAATATTCCTTTGGCTATTCGAGGTCTTTTCTGGTTCCATATAAATTTTAGGATTATTTGTTCCATTTCTTTGGAAAAATGGATGGTACTTTGATAGGAATTGCATTAAATGTGTAGATTGCTTTAGGTAGCATAGACATTTTCACAATATTTGTTCTTCCAATGCAGGGGCATGGAACATCTTTCCATATCTTTGTGTCTTCCTAAATTTCTTACATGAGTACTTTATAGTTTTCTGAGTATAGATTCTTAGCCTCTTTGGTTAGGTTTATTCCTAGGTATCTTATAGTTTTGGGTGCATTTGTAAATGGGATTGACTCCTTAATTTCTCTTTCTTCTGTCTTGCTGTTGGTGTAGAGAAATTCAACTGATTTCTGTGCATTGATTTTATATCCTGACACTTTACTGAATTCCTGTACAAGTTCTAGCAGTTTTGGAGTGGAGTCTTTTGGGTTTTCCACATATAGTATCATATCATCTGCAAAGAGTGATACTTTTACTTCTTCTTTGCTGATTTGGATGCTTTTAATTTCCTTTTGTTGTCTGATTGCTGTGGCTAGGACTTCTAGTACTGTGTTGAATAGTAGTGGTGATAATGGACATCCCTGCCGTGTTCCTGACCTTAGTGGAAAAGCTTTCAGTTTTTCTCCATTGAGAATGATATTTGTGGTGGGTTTTTCATAGGTGGTTTTGATAATATTGAGGTATGTGCCCTCTATCCCTACACTTTGAAGAGTTTTGATCAGGAAGGGATGCTGTACTTTGTCAAATGCTTTTTCAGCATCTATT
>NW_026750136.1:0-1682 GCF_022355385.1 Mustela nigripes
AAATATTGTTCAAGCCAAATGAAACACTGCCATAGGCTAAATCTGGCCTGTGGGCCACAGTCTAGGATTTGTGCAGTGCCACATACAGATAAAACAGGATCTGTGGCAATATGCAGACCTTGAGTACCCATCACACCCCCCATAAGAAAGAATAACCTCGTTCAACTTTATGTGATAACCCAATTTTAATGCAACTTTAGTTGATTAGGTTAATTTTCTTTTTGTCCTTCATTTTCTTATCTCCTTTTCTTTCTTTTTTTTTTTTTCTTGTTACTGTCAATGACATGAAGACAAGTCAGCCTAACCTAGCCCTGTCAGCTATTAGCATGATCACTTATTTCAATGTGGAGTTAATTTAAAATGAACACTCTGGGAGAAATAACCCATATAAGTTATATATATAAGCATTATTCTAAAGTTTTGGACTTTGCTTCAAGAGAGTTAGCATATCTTTAGTTTCACTGTGAGAGCAATAACCAGTCACTTGGGTACCTAGTAGGATATGTAAACTGCAAGCAAACTGAAATGAATGCTAATATATACATCCATATACATGTATGCATTGTTTATACGGTATAATCATATATTAAATCCCATGGCTTTGGAAGAAAGTTCTGAACAGCTATAATATAAAATGACAGAGAATATTGCAAAATAGAATATGTAGACTTTCAAATTGGAATTCAAAAGTTTTGTGACAATTGTCAATATTTGCCAAACTTTTCAGTAGGTTCTTTGATGCCTGATTCTTTATTTGGGTACCAGAAAATCTTTGTCCCATATGGAAGCTTTACACATATTCCTAAGCCATATGGAATAGACATTTTTTTCTTAGATGCAAAAGATTTGTGGTCTTTGCAGAGTCTTTACAATTTCTCTTGTGGTACAAATGAAGCCATAAATAAATTTATTTATATTTATTTATAAATAGCTATATTTATATATATATATACTTTATACTTTATTTATACTTATAAATAAGCATATTTATAAATACACACATATTACATAAATTGTCTCATATGTTTTTGAGTATCTTACTTGCTCTTACTCATCAGAGGTAAATCACTGCATAGGCCCAAACTTAAAGGAAGTGTGCACAGTGGGTTTCATCAAATATAATATTTTTCTTCTCTTTGTACCCTCATCCAATTCCAGTAAGTACTTTACTTACTCTAAATCCCGTCAACTTAACCTGTACTGGTTATTCTTGTAAAAAAGGAATGTTAAAGAGTCTCGAAAACATGCTATTTTTTCCTTCTAAAATTTTGTTGTTTTTTTTTTAATGTAAGCTAAAAAAAAAAAAAGATAATCATTCTGTTAGAAACTTAGCCAACTGCATCTTCAGGTCTTCCTCTGTTATAATATATATTTTTAGTATGTCCTTCATACTAAATCTCTAAGAGTATTCATTTCACAGGCTTTTGCGCTCAGAAAGGAAAATAAAGGGGACCTTGAGATTATAATAGCATTGACTAGTATTAAATGTGAGAATTTGATGCCCAAAAAGGATAGCATTTGTTCAAGTTTACTTTGGTTTTAAAAATTAATATTTATTTATTTGAGTAATAAATTCATAAACTTAATTCATTCTTATATTTTTAAGTTCAACAGGCAAAATTTATTACTCCATTTATAACTCAAAAAATATTAACAATCACTTCTAAGGAGACTGAGATTAC
>NW_026750137.1:0-1682 GCF_022355385.1 Mustela nigripes
TCATATCCCGAAGAGTTCTCCGGATGGTCTGTAGATCAGTCCTGCCATACCTATGACCCGAAACATAAGCCGAGTTTGTGTTTCCAGACAACTGTCCAAACAGCACTGGCTTACACACCCTACAGGCTCAGGCCCCTGGAGCCAAACCTGACGACTGTGCTTGCCCTCTCCAAGGAATTGTATGTGCCCATTCCAATGGCCACAAACCTACTAAGAGGATAAACCTCCAACGTCCCTAGGCCATCCCAATATTTGTGGCTTTCCAGGACAAACAGGGGCAATCTGGGCCCATCTGAGCACCTACCTGCACTCAGACCCATACACTGATGACCCCAGATGTAAAAAGGAACGAACAGGCCCCTAGGCAACCATCGGATCCATTGGTTTGGATTCCAGTCATCTCTCCTCAGAGGCCTGGATTTCAATAACAGCATATGCCTGTTTCTTGACTCACCCATCAGAACAAATCTCATCTACACATGGGAAACTTGCACGATGGAGCTGTGTGAAAGTCCCTCTTTAAGAGTTCCCTTCAGGGCCCCAGTGCCACCGCTTCATTCCAAGGTCTCCATAGACACAAAATGATATTAGGACACATCCACGCGAGAGTCCATTTCAACTCAGCCACCTCGGTTGCTCCCACAGACCAGCAGATCTAACCTGTCTTGTTGCTTGGAGACAATTGGAATGCGTGGTGGGCTCCCCAGCCATCCATCCTGAGAACCCTGCTCGGAATCGTTGTCCTGGAGCCAACCAACAGGTCTCAATTGTCCTGCAAAAGAATCTTTGCAGTTGGGAGCTTCTCACATCGCCCATCGTGGGAAAATTCCCATGGCCTCGTGATCCACCCCCCCTTCAAGAAGGGTCATCAGGGACAGAATGTCCAAACTGAGCGATCATCTGATCCTCGCCCACACTTCAGATGCCCGAGATCTCGATTCAGGTCTCACCCAGAAACCTAGGCCTAGCTTGGGTTCTCAGCATTCCGTCCTCAGACTACTGGCCCACAAGCCCTCCAGTTTGGCAATCCAGAACTACAGTGCAGCACTCTGCCTGCCCTCCAGAAGAAAAACATTGCATTATGGGCCTAGCCAGTATCCCCAAATGAGGATCAACCTGCACGCCATTCGGCTGTACCCCACATATATAGGCTGACCTGGGCACTAATGCCCTTTCTGACACAGCTGAGCCTTGACCTCCTGGCCCCACCCAGACAGCTTTCCGCACACTGACTACAACGGACCCATCATGGCCTTAGATCATCGTCTCTTCTCAATCTCGGTTTTCAGGCTTCAGAACCTAGACCTTATCTCCAATCACGGCCCGGGTTTGAAAATGATGCAGAAATCAGAACTCTTTCCCCATGGCAAGAAACCTTGTGGTTGGCATGTTGTCCAAGGTTCAATGTACTTGAAACCAGTGTGGCCCATTAGCCCCGCCCATGCTTGCGGGCCACATTGGTCACAAACACACATTGTGACACTCAGCCTGAGCCCAGTCCTCAGGTAATGCCTCTCAGTGGCTGGATGGAGAGACAGCATATTGTGCTTGCCATGCACCTAGGCCCCAATTTTTAACCGTCATTCGGGTTGTGTCTTCACTCTTCCCCAGGCTCTGCTTTGGAATTCCTGTTTTGGTGGGACCCCTGAGGTAACAAACCTGAAAGGAGTCCTCCCATCCCG
>NW_026750138.1:0-409 GCF_022355385.1 Mustela nigripes
GGAGATTCCTCAAGAAATTAAAAATAGAACTTCCCTATGACCCTGCCATTACACTCCTGGGTATTTACCCCAAAAATACAGATGTAGTGAAAAGAAGGGCCATCTGTACCGCAATGTTTATTGCAGCAATGGCCACGGTCACCAAACTGTGGAAAGAATCAAGATGCCCTTCAACGGACGAATGGATAAGGAAGATGTGGTCCATATACACTATGGAGTATTATGCCTCCATCAGAAAGGATCAATACCCAACTTTTGTAGCAACATGGATGAGATTGGAAGAGATTATGCTGAGTGAAATAAGTCAAGCAGAGAGAGTCAATTATCATATGGTTTCACTTATTTGTGGGCATAACAAATATCATGGAGGACAAGGAGAGTTAGAGAGGAGAAGGGATTTGGGGGAAAT
>NW_026750138.1:509-1682 GCF_022355385.1 Mustela nigripes
GTGGAAGAGATTATGCTGAGTGAAATAAGTCAAGCAGAGAGAGTCAATTATCATATGGTTTCACTTATTTGTGGGCATAACAAATATCATGGAGGACAAGGAGAGTTAGAGAGGAGAAGGGATTTGGGGGAAATTGGAAGGGGAGGTGAATCATGAGTGACTATGGACTCTGAAAAACAATCTGAGGGGTTTGAAGTGGCAGGGGGGTGGGAGGTTGGGGTACGAGGTGGTGGATATAATAGAGGGCACGAATTGCATGGAGCACTGGGTGTGGTGAAAAAATAATGAATACTGTTATGCTGAAAATAAAAAAAATTTTAAAAAGGAAACGCACATTAAAGAATTAGAATAATTGATCCTATAATTTTCCAAACTACACTGAGAAAGTTCAGGATTATTCAGCATTATTTAATATGGCTTACCCTAAAGTATGTATTTCACTATGTGGGAAGAAATGCTTTAATAAGCAAATTTATAGTGTATATAATAAATTCCATAGTGCTTTTAACCCACCCCCCCAAAAAAAAGCTTAAACAAAAACTTTGTAACACTCATATACTCGGCATGAAATTGTATGAATAAATGTGTGTTATTTTTAGCAAAGAAGTTCATGTTTAATAGTGATGAGGGAGCACGAGGCTGGCTGAAGACAAATCAAAAGCTGGCGCCTTGCACCCCCCTCACCCTCCTCTCCATCTGCTCCCCCTCAGTCTTCTGTGTAGCATCCCTCAGGCAGCCCTGGTTCCATGAACAATAAACAAATAGTTAACTTTCAGAGCTCACAATCCTGCTAGACAGGAGTCTCCCTTGGCTTACAAATGTCCTAAATCTCACTAACAAAGACGATTGGTAGCAGGATTGTGACACCCCACCAAAAAGTCTCCCAACTATCTTAATGTTAATGGCTGGTCTAAAGACAACATTGATCCACATCCTGGCACCTTGTAAGCCCTCTTTAGCATGTGAAAACTCCACTGAAACCTCCCTTCCCCTCACCTTCCCCCAACCGCAGGGTATATAACATGCCTACCCTCACAACCCAGAGCAGCCGCATCTCCGCCTGCCCCGTGCTCTAATAAATCACCTTTTGCACCAACGACATCTTAAGAATTCTTTCTTTAGGGGTGCCTGGGTGGCTCAGTGGGTTAAAGCCTCTGCCTTCGGCTCAGGTCA
>NW_026750139.1:0-1682 GCF_022355385.1 Mustela nigripes
GAGCCCAGTCCTCAGATAAGGCCTACAGTGGCTGGATGGATTGACAGCATATTGGGCTTGCCATGCCCCTAGGCCCCAATTTTTAACCATAGTTCGGGTTGTCCCTTCACTCTTACCCAGGGCTCTGCTTTGGAATTCCTCTTTTGGTGGCACACCTAAGGTAACAAACATGAAAGGAGTACTAACATCCCACAGATTGACTAAAATCAATTGGAATCGGGCCTAATCCACAGAGAAAAGATTCGTCCATGACCCTTGAGGCCTCCCCAACATTCCACGGCCTTCGCTGATACAAAATCCAGAGACAAAAGCCTGAGCACACGCCTCAGACTCGCTCATTCTTGATATCCTGAAGAGTTCTTAAGATAAGAAGCTACACGACACTCGAATGCACCCAATCAGAACAGCATATGGGTGTTTCTTGACTCACCCATCAGAACAAATCTCATCTACACATGGGAAAATTGCACGATGGAGCTGTGTGAAAGCCTTTCTTTAGGAGAACCCTTCAGGGCCCCAGTGCAACTGCTTCATTCCAAGGTCTACATAGATGCAAAATCATATTAGGACACATCCACGGGAGAGTCCATTTCAAATCAGCCTCCTGGGTTGCTCCCCCAGATCCAGTAGATCTAACCTCTCTTGTTGTGTGGAGACAATTGGAATGAGAGGTGGGCTAACCAGCCATCCATCCTTAGAACCCTGTTCGGAATCGTTGTCCTGGAGCCAGCCAACAGGTCTCAATTGTCCTGCAGAAGAATCTTTGCAGTTGGGAGCTTCTCACAACACCCATCGTGGGAAAACGCCCATGGCCTCGTGATCCACCCCCCCTTCAAGAAGGGGCCATCAGGGCCAGAATGTCCAACCTGAGCGATCGTCTGATCCTCGCCCTGTCTTCAGATGCACGAGATCTCGATTCAGGTCTGTACATTTTGCCTGCCATATCCTCACTCAGAGAGCTAGGCCTAGCATGGATTCTCAGATTCCGTCCTCAGACTACTGGCCCACAAGCCCTCCAGTTTGGCAATCCAGACTACAATGCAGCACTCTGCCTGCCCTCCAGAAGAAAAACATTGCCCTCTGGGGCTACCCAGAGACCCCAAATGAGGATCAACCTGCACAGCATTTGGCTGTACCGGAAATATATAGGCTGATCTGGGCACTAATGCCCTTTCTGACACATCCTGAGCCGGGACCTCCTGGCCCCACCCAGACAGCTGGCCGCACACTGCTCACATCGGACCCGCCATGGCCTTAGGACGTCATCTCTTCTCAACCTGGGTTTTCAGGCTTCATAACCTAGACGTTATCTCCAATCATGGCCCGGGTATGAAAATGATGCAGAAATCAGAACTCTTTCCCCATGGCAAGAAACCTTGTGGTTGGCATGTTGTCCAATGTTCAGTGTACGAGAAACCAGCATTCAGCCTGAGGCCCCGCCCATTCTTGAGTGCAAATAGAGCATAAACACGCGTTGTGACCCTCAGCGTGAGTCCTGTCCTCTAGTACGTCCTCTCAGTGGCTGGACCATTAGATGTCATAATGGGCTTGACATGTCCCCAGCCCCAATTTTTAACCAGATTTCTGGTTGTCCAGTCGCCCCTCCCCAGGTCTCTACTCTGGAATCCCTCATTTGGTGGGACACCTGAGGTTGAAAAACAAAACAAAACAAATCAACCACG
>NW_026750140.1:0-1681 GCF_022355385.1 Mustela nigripes
TGGAACAAAAGCTAGAGAAAAAATTAGATTTCCTTACTACTCATAGCTTGTTGACAAGTCCTTGAAGTTCCTCTGGGGACTCAGCTGCTGCCATGTGGGCACATCCACTCAGCGCAAAAAGCATTCTTAGTCCACCCCCCAGGATACTGAAAATCTACTTTCACATGTAAAACTTACTTTGGAAACTTCTTTATCTCTACTCCGCACCCCTGCCCTCAAGATATACATTGGCAATCATCTCCCAAGCATATACCCACTGATACACATCAGAAGAGTCTCTTCCCTGAGTTTTTAATAAATAGTAATAAATGACCTTTCCCGAACAATAGCTAGCCCCCTCAAGGTCCTGGAAACCTTGTTTATAAAATACCTTGGAGGCTTGTGCTATCCCTAACCTCCTCCCAAATTGAAAGTATATAATCAGCCACTCTTCATGACCCTCTCTCTCTACTCCAAATAAATAAATAAATATTTTTTAAATAAAATAAATTCAATGACTTTTTTTAAATGAAAGAAGAAAAAGGAAAGAAATATTTGAATATTAATGTACATCTATTTCTCAAGCATAAAATAGTCAAGACACTGGATTAAAACTTACATACAAGAAATGAAAGAAAATATTCATAACTATAGTTGACTCTATGAATCCCAAACTAGGGCATACATACCAAAGACAAAAAAAAAAAATCGTAAGTGTTAGAGAGAAAAAAATAATTCATTAATAAAGAAACAAGAATCAGACTGATAGAAATTTTTTAAATAACATCAGAGATAAAAAAGAATGAAGTAATAGCTTTATTATCTTGAAAAAAAATAATCACAAATGTAAACATTTAGGTCCTTATAAAATGTCATTGGAAAAGGAACGCATAATAAAAAAAAATATTTTCAGGAATACACACCACAGAAGATTTGCCTTAATTTGTGTAGGCAGCACTTAAATACTAATATTATTTTAACAGTTAAAATGTACTCTATGACCTATGGGATGGGGGAAAAGAGGATGACCAAGTCATCTTGAAATAATTCAGTTTTATGAAAAAAGAAAAAGATTGAAAAAAAGACTTGAAGAAAAGAGAGTAAAACATATACATAATAAAAATAAATAAATAAATAAACAACTGGAGTGCCTGTTTGACTTAGACTGTTCAAGTGTCTGCCTTCAGCTCAGGGGATGATCCCAGGGTCCTGGTATTGAGCCCTGCATCAGGCTCCCTGCTCAGTGGAGAGTCTGCTTCTCCCTCCCATTGAGAAAAAATTTTGACTTATTTATTTGAGAGAGATAATCTTTAAATTATACTTATTTATTTGAGAGAGAGTGATAAAAGAAAAACATGCACACAGCAGGGGGAATAACAGAGGGAGAGGAGAAGCACCCCACTGAGCAGGGAACCCCCTGCGGAGCTATATCCCAGGACCCAGGTATTATGACCTGAGCTATAGGTAGACACTTAACTGACTGAGCCACTCAGGTACCCCAATGAATACAATCTTTTATAATAATAATAATAATAATAATAATAATAAAAAATAATATTTCAGATAGTATGATTTTTTTAATGTAAGACTTGGTATAAAAACAGGATGACATACTCATCTAATTATAGCAAAAGACTTTGATAAGTTTAGATACAGTAGTACATAAAAAATTTAACTTCTTTCATTAACTGATAATTTAATT
>NW_026750141.1:0-1681 GCF_022355385.1 Mustela nigripes
TCAGGTTGGAGTTTCTTTCCATGATCCGCCTTCATGAAGATTGGGGGCATCATGTGACCTTGGAAGCTTTCCATGATATGAGTTGTGAGGTGGTCTATGCACAAGGACTCCTGTGGGACAGTCGAGACCTGTTGGATGGCTAAGGATGTCCCACAAGGAAAGACGCAAAAGCAGGGTTCTAAGGGTTCTAAGGACCTCTAAGGAGAGATGCCTGGAAACCAAAGCAATAGATCCTATAGGTGCCTATGGGCCTGTTCGTTCCTTTTTACTCTGGGGACATCAGTCCACGGGTCTGAGTGCCGGTAGGTGCTCAGATGGGCCCAGATTTCCCCTGTTTGTCCTGGGAAGCCACACATATTGGGATACCCTCAGTGACTTTGGAGGTTTATCCTATTAGACGGGTTGTGGCCATTGGAATGGGCACATACAATTCCCATGGAGAGGACAGGCCAGTCTTAATATTTGGTTCCAGGGGTCTGAGCCTGTCAGCTGTCTGGGTGTTGGTCATGAGGTCGGGGCTCAGGTTGTCAGACAGTGCATTAGTGCCCAGGTTAGAATATATATTTGGGGTGCCTTCGAGTGCCGTGTTGGTTCTTATCTGAAGAACTCTTCAGGATATGAAGAATGAGCGAGTCTGAGGCGCGTGCTCAGGCTTTTGTCTCTGGATTTTGTATCAGCGATGGCCGTGGAATGTTGGGGAGGCCTCATGGGCCATGGACGAATCTTGCTCTCTGTAGACTTGGCCCAATGCAAATTGTTTTTCGTCAATCTGTGGGATGGGAGGACTCCATTCAGGTTTGTTAGTTCAGGTGTCCCACCAAAAGAGGAATTCCAAAGCAGAGCCCTGGGGAATAGTGAAGGGACAACCCAAACTATGGATAAAAATTGGGGCCTATGGGCATGAAAGTCCAATATGCTCTCTCTCCATCCAGCCACTGAGAGTCCTTACCTGAGGACTGGGCTCATGATGAGGGTCACAATGTGTGTTTGTGTCGAATGTGGCCCGCAAGCATGGGAGGGCCTCACGGGCCACACTGGTTTCAACTACACTGAACCTTGGACAACATGCCAACCACAAGGTTTCTTCCCTAGGGAAAGGGTTCTTATTTCTGCATCATTTTCAAACCCGGGCCGTGATTGGAGATAAGGTCTAGGTTCTGAACCTGAAAACCGAGGTTGAGAAATGATGACGAACTAAGGCCATGGTGGGTCCGATGTGCTCAGTGTGCGGCCAGCTGTCTGTGTGGGGCCAGGAGGTCCAGGCTCAGGCTGTGTCAGAAAGGGCATTAGTGCCCAGGTCAGACTATATATTCGGGGTACAGCCTAATGCCGTGCAGGTTGATCCTCAGTGGGGGTTTCTGGGTAGCCCCAGAGGGCAATGTTTTTCTTCTGGAGGGCAGGCAGAGTGCTGCATTGTAATTCTAAATTGCGAAATTGGAGGGCTTGTGGGCCAGTAGTCTGAGGACGGAAGTCTGAGAACCCAAGCTAGGCCTAGGTTTCTGGGTGAGAATGGCATGCACAATCTATAGACCTGAATTGAGATTTCGTGCATCTGAGTCAGGGCGAGGATCAGACGATCGCTCAGGTTGGACATTCTGTCCATGATGGCCCCTACTTGAAGGGGGTTCGATCACGAGCCATGGGGGTTTTCCCAGGATGGGAGTTCTGAGAAGCTCCCAAC
>NW_026750142.1:0-440 GCF_022355385.1 Mustela nigripes
CTTCCAATTTCATTTACTTTTTTTTTAAGACTGTATTTATTTATTTGGCAGAGATCACAAGTAGGCAGAGAGGCATGCAGAGAGGGGGAGAGAGAGAGAGAGAGGAGGAAGCAGGCTCCCCAATGAGCAGAAAGACCAATGTGGGGCTCGATCCCAGGACCCTGGGATCATGACCTGAGCCGAAGGCAGAGGCTTTAGCCCACTGAGCCACCGAGGTGCCCACTTTTTTAAAAAAGAGATTATGCTGAGTGAAATAAGTCAATCAGAGAGAGTCAATTATCATATGGTTTCACTTATTTGTGGAGCAAAACAAATAGCATGGAGGACAAGGGGTGTTAGAGAGAAGGGATTTGGGGTAAAATGGAAGGGGAGGTGAATCATGAGAGACTATGAACTCTGAAAAACAATCTGAGGGGTTTGAAGTGGCAGGGGGGTGGGAG
>NW_026750142.1:540-1681 GCF_022355385.1 Mustela nigripes
GGGAGGTTGGGGTAACAGGTGGTGGGTATTATAGAGGGCATGGATCGCATGGAGCACTGGGTGTAGTGAAAAAATAATGAATACTGTTATGCTGAAAATAAATAAAAATTTAAAAAATAATTTAAAAAGTGACCCAAATACCCATATGTGAGGAATAACACATGGAAGAGATATGAGTTCTAAGTACACAGTAATCAGCTCAGAGTCCAGGCTCTTCTGTTCAGGATACTTGAGCTTCCTCTAGAGAAGCCTCTTAGAACCAGTTTAATTTTTAACCAAGCCTAAAATTAACCAATTTTAATTTATAGCTTAACATTATTAATGAAGTTAAAGAAAGAAAGATTAGGTGAATTATCTATCAAGTACAAACTATATAATTCTTTGAAAATAATCTTAAACTTAGGAAAAGTTTGCAACAATAGTGCAAATAACCTTTTATTCTCCAAATTACTGAGAGCACGTTGTAGACATGCTCCAAATACTTTAGTAACAAGCATATATAATCACATTTCAAACATCAAAATCAGGAAACTAACACTAACACCTACCACCTAATCCTCAGACACCATTCACTTTTCACCCATTCTCCAAATAATTTTCTTTACAGCCAAATGATTTATCCAGGATCACACGTTGTGATTTCATCTCTCTTCAGTCTTCAACCTGGAACACTTTCTCAGTTTTCTTGACTTGCGTGAACTTGACATGTTTGGAGATTATGAGCCACTATTTTATTTTATTTTATTTTTTTAAAGATTTTATTTATTTATTTATTTTACAGAGAGAAATCACAAGTAGATGGAGAGGCAGGCAGAGAGAGAGAGAGAGAGAGGGAAGCAGGCTCCCTGCTGAGCAGAGAGCCCGATGTGGGACTCGATCCCAGGACCCTGAGATCATGACCTGAGCCGAAGGCAGCGGCTTAACCCACTGAGCCACCCAGGCGCCCCAAAGAGCCACTATTTTAAGGAGTGCACCTCACTGTGAGTTTGTTTGATGGTCCCTCCTGCTTAGACTCAGGTTATACACTTTTGACTGTATTCTCATTGTCTCCTATTAGATGGCACACAAATTCAATACTACTGAGTGACACCAAACATCAGTATTATTCATGTTCATTTCAATCGCTTGACTAGGTTGGGCC
>NW_026750143.1:0-1681 GCF_022355385.1 Mustela nigripes
ATGATGAATTTCACGGATCATTATTTCCTTCCTGTCTTTTCCAACCAGTTGGTGAGTCCCTCACACATCCTGTCAGTCCTACTGATCATGCTTTCCAGTCACTGAAGGCCCACTACCCATCCAAAAGGCCATTCCCCCTACACATACACACACATACACACACACACACACACACACACCCCTAATTGTCCCTATCTCAGGTGCACAGTGGAGATCCTGACAACCCCTAGTGGAATGTGACTATTCAAGAGGGAGAACCGAAACTTCTCCCCCATCAAAACTACAACTCACTCGCTTCACATCGGGTTTTTAGCAGGACTTGAGCCCCAAGAAGGCCGAAAGTCCATGTGCCTGGTTCAGGCTGCATTCCCACTCTCCCTTTCTCACAACACATTTGAGATAATTAGCAGCTCCATAAATGAAGCCCTGCTCTGGGCCCCTCACAGATACGAAACGAGGGGCGCAGGAGCTGACAGATACCTTTTGGCAATCCAGTGTATTCCTGAGACACAGGCTGCCTACCAGCAAGGCCCCAGCCCCAAGGACATAGGGTCCTGACATCATGCCCCACAGGTACCTCTGCACAGAGAAGCATCTTCCCAGGGGCCGCTCAATCTGTCATCCTCTGTGTCGACCTTGAAGAGGAAGTACAGGAGGTGAAAAAGGGCATCCTCAGGCCAGTGGCCATGGGTCTGGAGGTTCTGCACCCACCGGGGCAAGGAAGAGGGATCCAGAGATGCCAGGCAAGAAGCAAGGCTCACAGAAAGCTGGAAAATGGGAGCTGGTCGCCCCGCACTCAGCAGAGGCATCTTGGTGACCCGCCCCCCCGTCAGCTATCCTAACAACCCTCCCCCTCATTGGCGCCTGTGCCCACATGCTGATTGGACAGTTTCCCATCTCCCTAGGCCTTTGGAAAGCATCAATAGATAGCTCTTTGGACCCCACCCACACAACCCGGGTCACCCAATCTCTCTCCTTCCCCATTCCCACCTGGTAGGGCCTGGGTCACACCACCATCATCCTTCTTTGCTGATGCTGTTTCTGAGTTTGGCCTCTCTGACTTCCACAAGCTTTAGAAGGCTGTAAAGAGTACAAACCCAGTTTTCTCCCATTGGAGTTGCTTTAGTGCCCTTTTCAAAATACAGTTGGGCTTATTTGTGGAGACTATTCCTGGGTTCTTTGTTCTGCCCTGTTCTTTTTTTTTTAAATTTTTTTTTTTGAAGATTTTATTTATTTACCCGACAGACAGAGATTACAAATAGGCAGAGAGGCAGGCAGAGAGAGACGAGGAAGCTGGCTCCCTGCTGATGGGAGAGCCCAATGTGGGGCTCCATTCCAGGACTCTGAGATCATGACCTGAGCCAAAGGCAGGGGCTTTAACCCACTGAGCCACCCAGGTGCCCCTGTTCTGCTCGGTCCCATGTATCTGTCCTGCAAATAGCACACAGCCTTCCTTATTTTAACTACTCACTTATGAAACTCTGTAGACTGTGTTCACACATTAGTATTATTTCCAAAATAGTTTTTGAAACTACTCTAATTCCTTTGTCCTTCCACATACATTTTGGAATATTTTTGTCTATTTCAACACAAACAAACAAAGCTGACAGGACTTTGATAGGAACTGCATTAATTCTATCAGTCTGGGGAGAATTGACATCTTTACAATGCTTAGTCTTCC
>NW_026750144.1:0-1681 GCF_022355385.1 Mustela nigripes
GATCTCCCTGCCCTGACTAGGCCTCCACTGATGTCTCCAAGTCCTCTGGCTCAACCCCGCATTCAGCTGGACCCTGTAATGGAGTCTGAATTCTAGACCAGCTGGGTGAGGGGAATTCAGTGACTTTCGCATCCCCAGATGTCCAACCCACCTGGCCTGGCACCCTGAGCCTTGCTTCCCAGGATAGGCACGGTTCCGGTGCTCAGCAGACTTCGGGGCCACAAAACACCTGGCAGTGGTGAGGGAACATGGGGGACCAGTCGGGGACAGCGCCATGGTGGGTCCGCATCCACCACAAGGCTGGGTCAGGGGACAGGTGCTGTGTGCAGGTCTCCTGGGCACACCTGGCCCTCTCGGAATGGAGGTCTGTGTGCCTGGTGTACCTTTCCTCCACCTCCACCTACGCCTGGAGGAACAGCCAGGTTCAAGCATTTCCATGTCCAATCCTCAGGGTCAGTTGGGAACCTGGGCTCAAGAGACGGAGCGACTGGCCCAGGACAAAAAACGGGTACAGAGTCCAAGGAGCAGAGCTTCCCTCCAGTCCGAGGCAATTCCGGACCCTCCCAGGAGGTTTGCTTTGAGGGTGAGAGCTCCTCAGAAGCTTGGGGAGAGCTACCCACCCCATCCCATGTGGGGACATGACCTCGGGCATCCCCAGACATCTACAGGAATATGTGTCTGACACTAACACTAACACTAATCTAACCCCAAACCCTAAGCCTGACCCTGAACCAGACCTTAACCCTGACCCTAAACTGGAACCTAAACTGAATCCTGACCCTGGCCCTCAGGCAACCCTGGCCGTGACCTGAACCCTGACCCTGACCCTGACCCAGTCCCTAACCTAACCCTGACCTAACCCGGACTCTGACCCTAACCCTAACCCTGATCCTGACCCTAAACTTGACCTGACCTGAACTCTGACTCTGACTGAAAACCTAATCCTGGCCCTGACGAGAACACTGACCCTGACCCTGACCCAGTCCCTAAACATAACCCTGAGCGTAACCCTAACCCTGGTCCTAACCCTGACCCTGACCCTAATGCTGACCTTACCCCTAAAACGTACCCTAACCCACCCTGGTCATGACCCTAACACTAACCCTAAACCTAACCCAAAAACTTACCCTAACCCTGACACTGACCCTAACAAGGACCCTGATTAAACCTAACCCTGAATCTAACCCTAACCCCAACCCCAAACCCTGCCCTAACCCTGATCCTAAACCTGTCACACCCTATCCTAACCACAACCCTAACCCTAACCTTAACCCTAACCCAAAACCCTAACCCTGGCCCTACCCAGACCCTGAACCTAACCCTAACCCAGACCCTACCCTAAACTGTCACCTAAACTAACCCTGACTTTGACCCTAAACCTAACCCTGGACCTGACCTGAACCCTGACCCTGACCCTGACCTTGACCCAGTCCCTAAACCTAACCCTGACCCTAACCCTGGCCCTGACCCTGACCCAGACCGTAACCCTAAAACTTACCCTAACCCTGACCCTGAGCCTGACCCTGAGCCTGACCCTAACCCTAACTCAAACCCTAACCTTCCCTGTCCTCCTGCCCACCCACCGACTCAAGCCAGGGCTCTATCCAAGGACAGGCTGGACCTCTGTCCCAGGGAACACCCAGGAAGACCCAGCAGAGGGAGAGAGAAGTGGAAGGGGCCC
>NW_026750145.1:0-1681 GCF_022355385.1 Mustela nigripes
CCCCTGCTACTGCTCCCCTCACTCACTGTGGTCAAGCCACGCTGGTCATGTTTCAATAACAACAAGGAGACCAGCGTGGCTTGACCACAGTGAGTGAGGGGAGCAGTAGCAGGGGGTCAGAAATGGAATGGGAGTTGGATCACACACGTAGAGCCCCACAGGCCACCCACTGGAAGGACTTGAAATTTTGCTCTTAATAAAATGGAAAGCCACTGAGACATTTTGAAAAGTTTACCTGCAATGCTCTATCAAGAATAGACTGAATGGTCACCAAAGCTAGAGCAGGGAGACCAGTTAGGAGGCTGCTGGTATAACACAGGAGAGAAGTGACAAAGATTTGGATTGGGAGAGTAGCAGAGGAGCTAGTGCAGAAGAGAAGTGGGAGAGTATTTTGAACATAAAGCTAAAGGAGTTGCTGACAGATTAGATGTGGACTGAGACAGAAAGAGAGAAATCTAGAGTGACTCTGAGTAAGATTTTTTGGTCCCAGGAAACTGGAAGAACGGAATCATCACTAATTGGGAAAAAGACAAGAGAAAAAGTAGACTTGAGGTTAATGGAAAGGAAAATCAGGACTTCAATGATGGACATGTTAACAGGCAATAAATGGCCTGGATCTGGAGTCCAGGGGCAAGCTCTGCTTAGACTGTAGTCATAAGTTTGTGAGTCTTCAGCATACACACAATATTTAAAACCATTGAGTGGATGAGATCAATGGAATGAGTGCCAGTAGAAAGGAATCCCAAGTCACTCTGGAAAATAGTCCAGCAATTCCTCAATAGGTTCAACACAGAGTTACCCTAGGATCCAGTAAATCCACCCCTAGATACACACCCAAGAGAAATGAAAACATACCCATGTAAAATCTTGTACATTAATGTCCATAGCAGGAGTATTAGTAATAGGCAAAAGGTGCTCACAACCCAAATGACCATCGACTGATGAATGAGTAACAAAGTATGCTATATCCATACAATGGAATATTATCTGGAAATTAAAGACTGTGGTACCGATACTTAGTATAGTGTGGCTGAATCTTGAAAACACTGTGAATTGAAAGAAGCCAGTCACAAGGGAACACATTGTATGATTACATTAACATGAAATGTCCAGAACAAGCAAATCTATAGAGGCCGAAAGTCCCTAAGGCTGGAACAGGGCACGAGGTGGGAGAGGAAAGCTGGGTGGAAGGTACATGGGATTTCCTTTGAGGGTGATTAAAAAATGTTCTAAGTTTTATTATGGTAATGGTTTCACAACTCTATAAATATATTAAAATCCATTGAATTGGATACTTCAAATGGCTGAGTTGTACAATGTATGAGTTACTTCTCAAAAATGATGAAAGAAAGAAAGGGAGGGAGAGAGGGAGGAGCGTGGGGTATAGGAAGGAGGAAGGGGAATTTGTAAGGTTTGAGCTCATAAGGTTTGAGCTCTGGAGTCACTGGACATTTGGGGATTTGTGATGCTTATTAGACATCAAAGAGGAAATTCTGAGTACGGGTGTGGGTGTGTGAATTTGAAAAAGAGAAAAAGGGTTTGGGCTTAGGAGTGATTTGAGACTGAGTCTGGGGTATGTCAATGTTGAGGTTGGGGATGTATAACAAGGCCCAGAGAATGGGGCACAGAGCAAAGGAGACTTGAAAAGGAGGGGTAATGAAGTCCCCAATGTCAAGAAAAC
>NW_026750146.1:0-1680 GCF_022355385.1 Mustela nigripes
CTTAATCTCACAAAACAAACTGAGGGTTGCTGGGGGGAGGGGGTTTGGGAGAAGGGGGTGGGATTATGGACATTCGGGAGGGTATGTGCTTTGGTGAGTTCTGTGAAGTATGTAAACCTGGTGATTCACAGACCTGTACCCCTGGGGATAAAAATATATGTTTATAAAAAATAAAAAATTTTAAAAAATAATAAAAAAAATAAAAAATTAAAAAAAAAACTAATGATGTACTGTATGACAGATAAGTAGAAAAGTGTCATATGTAGTAGTCAGTCCTCATTAACTTCTTGAGGCTTATCTTCTCCCAATGATCAGCCCATGAAGTAGAATTCATGTTTCTTGTATAAACTTTTAAATTATCCATAGATCTTAAAGTAAATTTCAATCTTCAAGTAAATAATCTATACTGATAGTAAATATACATTTGGTGTCTATCATGCTATGAGACAAATGTGGAAGAATAGAGGGAACTTTCTAGCATCTGTGGGAACTAAGGTATCACAAGAAAAATATAATTGCTGATTTATTAGTGTCATCCCAATTTCTCCAACAGATTCCTTAAATTAAAAAAAAAAAAGAGGCTGCCTCGGTATATAGAATGTACGTGTCAAGGAGCAAGCCCTCCCTAACAGAGGCTGGAATTAAGCAGCTGGCTGCCATTGTATAAGGTAGGATAATGGAATCTCTACTAAAGGATCCTGCACAATTTGTGCAGATGGTTGTAGTGACTTTCAGAGGAGGCTTTGGACCTTGGTCCAGATTTATACCTTATTGTGGATTTTTATGGCTTACAAAGCAACCTACACTATGGTAGGCTTTATAAAGGCCCATACCAAATATCAGTGGAAAATGTTAGCTAAGGCTAAACATCTCCTCCACAAGTTGATGGTGTTGAAGTGGGCTTATCAGGTAATACATGGTGTGTGGCATGATGGCTTGGCAAATTCAGAGGAAATTGAATTGAGTCCTGAATCCACCTAGTTGTTTCTCAGGAGGGCTCCTAACAAATGTAAGTCTTCTTCACTGACAGTGATGGTTAATGCTGAAATGTTAAAGAGGACTTAGATGCCCTGGATATAATAGTTTGTCTTCATGGAAGACAAACTCAGAGTCAAGTGTTGACTCTTAATTCTACCAATAATACCCCATTGGATCCAAATCAAAATTACTGTCAGCAGCAAGTCTGCCTCCCTCATGGGCCAAATGAACCACCTATAATCAGGCCCCTATTTCAACATGAAACCTGAGATAAACAAGGGAAAACTGAGATGAACAAGGGACATTATACTACACCTTAGGTGATGAGAGGGTCCCAAATTGAGTGATCATCTTTGGCAAATCAGTGCAACGATTATAATACTAGAGTCAGATTAAAACCCATCACAGGTTTTCTCTTTGGATTCATCTTTGCCTTCCATACTGGCTCTTAATCTCTGCCAGTGACAGGGATCTGATTCTACATTCAGGGATTTAGTGGTCACAGAAGTGCCACCTGGCAGAAATTTACCCTTTTGTTGCATTAACTGTGGTTTGTTTTCCAAAAAAAGCAACACTGACTGGCTCTGTTGGACATGGGTATCAAAATCTCCCTAATCCCAGAAAGCACTCGTGTTTTTTTTTAAATTTTTTATTTTTTATAAACATATATTTTTATCCCCAGGGGTACAGGTCTGTGAATCG
>NW_026750147.1:0-1680 GCF_022355385.1 Mustela nigripes
CCAACAGGTCTCAACTGTCCTGCAGAAGAATCTTTGCAGTTGGGAGCTTCTCACAACTCCCATCATGGAAAAACCCCCATATCCTCGTTATCCACCCCCCCTTGAAGAAGGGGCCATCAGGGACAGAATGTCCAACCTGAGCGATCATCTGATCCTTGCCCTACTGCAGATGCACGATATCTCGATTCAGGTCTGTAGATTGTGCCAGCCATATCCTCACCCAGAAACCTAGGCTAGCTTGGTTTCTCAGAATTCCGTCCTCAGACTACTGGCCCACAAGCCCTCCAATTTGGCAATCCAGAACTACAATGCAGCACTCTGCCTGTCTTCCAGAAGAAAAACATTGCCCTCTGGGGCTACACAGAAACCACAAATGAAGATTAACGGGGCACGCCATTCGGCTGTACCCCAAATATATAGTCTGACCAGGGCACTAATGCCCTTTCTGACACCGCTTGAGCCTGGACCTCCTGGCCCCACCCAGACAGCTGGCCGCACACTGAGCACATCGGACCCGCCATGGCCTTAGGTCGTTATCTCTTCTCAATCTCGGTTTTCAGGCTTCAGAAGCTAGACCTTATCTACAATCAAGGCCCGGGTTTGAAAATGATGCAGAAATCAGAACTCTTTCCCCATGGCAAGAAACCTTGTGGTTGGCATGTTGTCCAAGGTTCAGTGTACTTGAAATCAGTGTGGCCCATGAGGCCCCGCCCATGCTATGGGCCTCATTGGTCACAAACACACATTGTGACCCCCAGCCTGAGCCCAGTCCTCAGGTAAGGCATCTCAGTGGCTGGATGGAGAGACAGCATTTTGGGCTTGCCATGCCCCTTGGCCTCAATTTTTAACCATAGTTCGGGTTGTCCCTTCTCTCTTCCTAAGGGCTCTGCTTTGGAATTCCTCTTTTGGTGGGACACCTGAGGTTACAAACCTGAAAGGAGTCCTCCCGTCCCAAAGATTGACGAAAAACAATTGGGATCGGGCCAAGTGCACAGATAGCAAGATAGGTCCATGGCCCATGAGGCCTCCCCAACATTCCACGGCCATCGCAGATAAAAAATCCAGAGTCAAAAGCCTGAGCATGCCCCTCAGACTCGCGCATTCTTCATATCCTGAAGAGTTCTTCAGATAAGAACCTACACGGCACTCGAATGCACCCAAAATATATAGTCAAACCTGGGCACTAATGCACTGTCTGACAACCTGAGCCCGGACCTCGTGACCAACACCCAGACATCTGACCGCACACTGAGCACATCAGACCCGCCATGGCCTTAGGTCAACATCTGTTCCCTACCTCAGTTTTCAGGCTTCAGAACCTAGACCTTATCTCCAATCACTGCCCAGGGGAGACTCTGATGCAGAAATCAGAACTCTTCCTTACCCATGGCAAGAAACCTTCTGGTGGACATGTTGTCCAAAGTTCAGTGTAGGATAAACCAGCATTCACCCTGAGGCCCCGTCCATTTGAGTGCAAAGAGGGCATAAACACGCATTGTGACCCTCAGCGTGAGTCCTGTCCTCTAGTAAGTCCTCTCAGTGGCTGGACCATTAGATGTCATCATGGGCTTGACATGTCCCTAGGCCCCAATTTTCAACCATATTTCTGGTTGTCCAGTCGCCCCTCACAGGTCTCTACTCTGGAATCCCACATTTGGTGGGACACCTGAGGTTGAAAAA
>NW_026750148.1:0-1680 GCF_022355385.1 Mustela nigripes
CAGAGAACCCCCCTGAAAATCAACAAAAATAGGTCCACACCCTGTCACCTAATAGTAAAATTTACAAGTCTTAGTGACAAAGAGAAAATCCTGAAAGCAGCCCGGGACAAGAAGTCTGTAACATACAATGGTAAAAATATAAGATTAGCAGCAGACTTATCCACAGAGACCCAGCAGGCCAGAAAGAACTGGCATGATATATTCAGAGCACTAAACAAGAAAAACATGCAGCCAAAAATACTGTATCCAGCTAGGCTATCATTGAAAATAGAAGGAGAGATAAAAAGCTTCCAGGACAAACAAAAACTGAAAGAATTTGCAAACACCAAACCAGCTCTACAGGAAATATTGAAAGGGGTCCTCTAAGCAAAGAGAGAGCTAAAAGTAGTAGATCAGAAAGGAACAGAGACAATATACAGTAACAGTCACCTTACAAGCAATATAATGGCACTAAATTCATATCTTTCCATAGTTACCCTGAATGTGAATGGGCTAAATGCCCCTGTCAAAAGACACAGGGTATCCGAATGGATAAAAAACCAAAACCCATCTATATGTTGCCTACAAGAAACTCATTTTAGACCTGAAGACACCTCCAGATTTAAAGTGAGGGGGTGGAAAACAATTTACCATGCTAATGGAAATCAGAAGAAAGCTGGGGTGGCAATCCTTATATCAGATCAATTAAAATTTAATCCAAAGACTATAATAAGAGATGAGGAAGGATACTATATCATATTCAAAGGTTCTGTCCAACAAGAAGATCTAACAATTTTAAATATCTATGCCCCTAACATGGGAGAAGCCAACTATATAAACCAATTAATAACAAAATCAAAGAAACATGTCAACAATAATACAAGAACAGTAGGGGATTTAACACTCCTCTCACTGAAATGGACAGATCACCCAAGCAAAAGATCAACAAGGAAATAAAGACCTTAAATGACACACTGGACCAGATGGACATCACAGATATATTCAGAACGTTTCATCCCAAAGCAACAGAATGCACATTCTTCTCTAGTTCACATGGAACATTCTCCAAAGTAGATCATATCATGGGTCCTAAATCAGGTTTCAACCAGTATCAAAAGACTGGGATCATTCACTGCATATTTTCAGAGCACAATGCTCTGAAGCTAGAACTCAATCACAAGAAAAATTTGTAAAGAACCCAAATACGTGGAGACTAAACAGCATTCTTCTAAAGAATGAATGGGTCAACCAGAAAATTAAAGAAGAATTGAAAAAATTTATGGAAACATGATAATGAAAACACAATTGTTCAAAATCTGTGGGACACAGCAAAGGTAGTCCTGAGTGAAAAATATATAGTGGTACAAGCCTTTCTCAAGAAACAAGAAAGTTCTCAAGTACACAACTTAACCCTACACCTAAAGGAGCTGGAGAAAGAACAAGAAAGAAACCCTAAACCCAGCAGGAGAAGAGAAATCATAAAGACCAGAGCAGAAGTCAATGAAATAGAAACCAAAAAAACAATAGAACAAATCAACGTAACTAGAAGCTGGTTCTTTGAAAGAATAAGATTGATAAACCCCTGGCCAGACTTATCAAAAAGAAAAGAGAAAGGACCCAAATAAATAAAATCATGAATGAAAGAGGAGAGATCACAACTAACACCAAAGAAATACAGACAATTATAAGAACGTACTATGA
>NW_026750149.1:0-1679 GCF_022355385.1 Mustela nigripes
CCACAGAATGACCCCAAACTCTTTGGGGTCATTCTGTGGGATGGAAGAAGTCCGTGGTTCTGTTTTTTTTTTTTTTTATTAGTTTTGGGTTTTCTTTTACCTCAGGTGTCCCACCAAATGAGGGATTCCAGAGTAGAGCCCTGGGGAGGGGCGACTGGACAATCAGAAATCTGGTTAAATATTGGGGCCTAGGGACATGTCAAGCCCATTATGACATCTAATGGTCCAGCCACTGAGAGGACGTAGTAGAGGACAGGACTCACGCTGAGGGTCACAATGCGTGTTTATGCCCTAATCGCACACAAGAATGTGCGGGGCCTCAGGGTGAATGATTGTTTCTCCTACACTGAACGTTGGACAACATGCCAACCACAAGGTTTCTTGCCATGGGTAATGAAGAGTTCTGATTTCTGCATCACAGTCACCCCTGGGCTGTGATTGGAGATAAGGTCTAGGTTTTGAAGCCTGAAAACAGATGTAGGGAAGAGATGATGACCTAAGGCCATGACGGGTCTGATGTGCTCAGTGTGCGGTCAGCTGTCTGGGTGTTGGTCAGGAGGTCCGGGCTCAGGTTGTCAGACAGTGCATTAGTGTCCAGGTTAGACTATATATTTTGGGTACATTCGAGTGCCCTGTAGGTTCCTATAGGCAGAACTCTTCAGGATATGTAGAATGAGCGAGTCTGAGGTGCGTGCTCAGGCTTTTGTCTCTGGATTTTGTTTCAGCGATGGCCCTGGAATGTTGGTGAGGCCTCATGGGCCATGGACGAATCTTGCTCTCTGTGGATTTGGCCCGATCCCAATTGTATTTCGTCAATCTGTGGATGGGTGGACTCATTTCAGGTTTGTTACCTCAGGAGTCGCACCAAAAGAGGAATTCCAAAGTAGAGTCCTGGGGAAGAGTGAAGACACAACCCAAACTACGGTTAAAAATTGGGGCCTAGGGGCATGGCAAGCCCAATATGCTGTCTCTCCATCCAGCCACTGAGAGGCCTTACCTGAGACAGGGCTCAGGCTGAGGGTCACAATGTGTGTTTGTGACCAATGTGGCCCGCATGCATGGGCGGGTCCTCATGGGCCACACTGGTTTCTACTACACTGAACCTTGACAACATGCCAAACACAAGGTTTCTTGCCATGGGGAAAGAGTTCTGATTCCTGCATCATTTTCAAACCCGGGCCGTGATTGGAGATAAGGTCTAGGTTCTGAAGCCTGAAAACCGAGGTTGAGAAGAGATGACAACCTAAGGCCATGGCGGGTCTGATGTGCTCAGTGTGCGGCCAGCTGTCTGGGTGGGGCCAGGAGGTCCAGGCTCAGGCTGTGTCAGAAAAGGCATTACTGCCCATTCAGCCTATATATTTGGGGTACAGCCGAATGGCGTGCAGGTTGATCCTCATTTGGGGTTTCTGTGTAGCCCCAGAGGGCAATGATTTTCTTCTGGAGGGCAGGCAGAGTGCTGTATTGTAGTTCTGGATTGACAAACTGTAGGGTTTGTGGGCCAGTAGTCTGAGGACAGAAGTCTGAGAACCCAAGCTAGGCCTAGGATTCTGGGTGAGGATATGACAGGCACAATCTACAGACCTCAATCGAGATCTCATGCATCTGAAGTCAGGGCGAGGATCAGACGATCGCTCAGGTTGGACATTCTGTCCCTGATGGCCCCTTCTTGAAGGGGGGGG
>NW_026750150.1:0-484 GCF_022355385.1 Mustela nigripes
TTCAACCCCCTCAGATTGTTTTTCAGAGTCCATAGTCTCTCATGATTCACCTCCCCTTCGAATTTCCCCCAAATCCCTTCTCCTCCTTAACTCCCCATGTCCTCCATGCTATTTGTTACGCTCCACAAATAAGTGAAACCATATGATAATTGAATCTCTCTGCTTGACTGATTTCACTCAGCATAATCTCTTCCAGTCCTGTCAATGTTGCTACAAATGTTGGGTATTCCTCCTTTCTGATGGAGGCGTAATACTCCATAGTGTATATGGACCACATTTTCCTTATCCATTCATCCGTTGAAGGGCATCTTGGTTCTTTCCATAGTTTGGCGACCGTGGCTATTGGTGCTATAAACATTGGGTACAGATGGCCCTTCTTTTCATGACATCTGTATCTTTGGGGTAAATACCCAGGAGTGCAATTGCAGGGTCATAGGGAAGTTCTATTTTTAATTTCTTGAGGAATCTCCACACTGTTCTCCAT
>NW_026750150.1:584-1679 GCF_022355385.1 Mustela nigripes
TTCTTGAGGAATCTCCACACTGTTCTCCAAAGAGGCTGCACCAACCTGCATTCCCAACAACAGTGTATGAGGGTTCTCCTTTCTTCACATCCCCTCCAACACATGTTGTTTCCTGTGTTGTTAATTTTGGCCATTCTAACTGGTGTAAGGTGATATCTCAATGTAGTTTTAATTTGAATCTCCCTGATGGCTAGTGATGATGAACATTTTTTCATGTGTCTGATAGCCACTTGTATGTCTTCATTATTTTTGATGCCAGTATAATAGAATTGTTTTCTAAACTTCATTTTTCTGGATAGTTTGTTGCTTGAGTACAGAAATACAACAATAATTGGTGCTGGGAAAACTGGGCAGCTATATGTAGAAGAATGAAACTCGACCATTCTCTTATACCATACAAAAAGATAAACTCAAAATGGATAAAAGACCTCAACATGAGACAGGAATCCATCAGAATCCTAGAGGAGAACATAGGCAGTAATCTTTTCGATATCAGCCACAGCAAATTCTTTCAAGATATGTCTCCAAAGCCAAAGGAAACAAAAGCGAAAATAAACTTTTGGGACTTCATCAAAATCAAAAGTTTCTGCACAGCAAAGGAAACAGTCAACAAAACAAAGAGGCAACCCACGGAATGGGAGAAGATATTTGCAAATGACAGTACAGACAAAAGGTTGATATCGGGATCTATAATGAACTCCTCAAACTCAACACACACAAAACAGGCAAACATATCAAAAAATGGGCAGAAGATATGAACAGACACTTCTCCAATCAGGACATACAAATGGCTATCAGGCACATGAAAAAATGTTCATCATCACTAGCCATCAGGGAGATTCAAATGAAAACCACATTGAGATATCACCTTACACCAGTTAGAATGGCCAAAATTAACAAAACAGGAAACAACATGTGTTGGAGAGGATGTGGAGAAAGGGGAACTCTCTTACACTGTTGTTGGGAATGCAGGTTGGTGCAGCCTCTTTGGAGAACAGTGTGGAGATTCCTCAAGAAATTAAAAATAGAACTTCCCTATGACCCTGCAATTGCGCTCCTGGGTATTTACCCCAAAGATACAGATGTCATGAAAAG
>NW_026750151.1:0-1679 GCF_022355385.1 Mustela nigripes
AGGAGAAGAATCAATGAAACAAGATGGGATTGGGAGGGAGGCAAACTGTAAGTAACTCTTAATCTCACAAAACAAACTGAGGGTTGCTGGGGGGCAGGGGGTTGGGAGAAGTGGGGTGGGGTTATGGACATTGGGGAGGGTATATGCTTTGGTGAGTGCTGTGAAGTGTGTAAACCTGGTGATTCACAGACCTGTACCCCTGGGGATAAAAATATATGTTTATAAAAAATAAAAAATTTAAAAAAATAGGATAAAAAAATTTAGAGGATCTGTGATAAATAACTTGTAAGTGACAGTCATCTTAAAATATGTAAGAGAAGATTTTTCACAATAGCTCCAAATGAATTAGTGGCTAACTTGAAGAGTATGTTATTTTTTCCTTTTTTTAAATTTAAGTTCAATTAGCTGGTATATAGTACATCACTTGTTTCAGATGTAGTCTTCAATAATTCATCAGTTGTATATAACACCCAGGGCTCATCACATCATGTAACATCCTTAATACCCATCATCCAATGACCCTATCCCCCGGACAATATGTTTTAAGCAAACTCATTGTGTTTGGCACCTTAATAGGATCAAAATAATCAGAATATTGAGACAGCTTTAGTTTAGGCTGTTTGTACAGCTGACCCTTGTACAATATAGATTTGACATTCACCATTCCATTTATATGTAAATATTTTGATAAATACATACAGTACTGTAAATGTAATTTTCTTATGATTTTCTTAATAATGTTTTCTTTTATCAAGCTTATTTTATTGTAATATTACAAGATATAATACATGCAATATAGAAAATATATATCAATAAACTGGTTATGTTATCAATAAGTCTTCCTGTCAACAATAGTCTATTAACAGTAAACATTTCAGAGAGTAAAAAGTTATACATGGATTTTACTTTGCAAGGGGCATTGCCCCAAATTCTATGCTCTTCCGGGATCAACTGTATTAGACTGTCTCAATATGGATATACATATATGTATGTGAACACATATATGTACATGCACACATACTTACAACATACACACATACACATGTTCATACTATGTGTGTATATGTATGTGTATACACACACACACATATAATTACAACATTCTTGAAATCATATTTGTAACCCAAATACCTTTTAAGAAGCAGTTCATTCTACAAGCTTTACATAAACATGTAATATTTTCCAGTTGATCATATACGTAGACTTCCTCCTGCTTATATTTTATTCAGTTCCTTAAGATAGCATTATTCAAACATATTTTCTTCTAAATAACTAGTTCCTACAGAACTAACTTTAGCAAAACAATCACATTTCTAATAGACAATTTCAAAGATGAGCACCACCACTGATGGCTAATCTCTGTTAAAATTTTATTATAATTACTTTAAACATAATTATTGCCAACAGATTGTATTTTGAAAATATAAATGAATATAATGTTTTATTATAAATTAATGAGTAATTTCAGTAAATAAACTCACTGTGTTTAAGAAAATAAACCTGATCACAAATAAAGATAGTAATAACCTTTGAATTGTGTGTTACAATAAGTATAATTCAAATTAAACAATATTTTGTAGTCTTGAGTAAGTAGGAGATAGACAAGAGAGATAGATTGAAAAATGTGGTTCGATTTCTTTCCTATATCTAGAGGAAAAGGAAGTGAGATGAGAAAAAAA
>NW_026750152.1:0-1679 GCF_022355385.1 Mustela nigripes
AATACCATATAGGTGAAAGGCAAATAGAATCCAAGTGAGAAGCCAATTGAAATGAGAAAGTGAACTATTACCTATCAATAATACATTCAGTAATCAGGACTAAAGTCTCCAGTCAATACAAACAGTTTGTAAGAGTGGTTGAAATTCCAAATAATAAAAAAAAGTTAGAAAAGAACCATAAGAAAACAACAAAATTAAACAAGCTCGACATTCTGATGCCCATAGGAGATTTCCTTCGACTATAAAGATACTCTTGGCTTGCAAGTGAAGAAATCGGGAAGACGTAGGTTATCCTATTCACAAGGAGAAGAGAGCCAAAGTGTTTGTGCCTAAGTCAGCAAGAGTAATTTTATGCCTTCGAGACACAAAAGATAATGGGGAATGTGTTTTGTCTTGATGGAGCATCGAAAGAACAGAAACCTGGAAGTATTGCCAACATATACACCACGAACAAGGGTGTATCTAAACGTTGGAAGTGTATGAACACACAGGAAGGGAGATGGCGACGTTTATCCAATACTGTTGGTAACTATGTAATTCACGTTAAGCACAGGACAGATCATCTGGATGGGAAGGTGCTAAGGAATAACATACATCCACCTGGGCTCTCGAGACCACCTGAATTCTGGGGATCCATGAGAAAGATTGCATCTCTGAGGACAATAAGATATGTTCTTCCCAGCGGCAGACATAACTTTGTGTATCACAGGTCATGAGCCCGAGTCCAAATCCAGTCGTAATTCATGGAAGAGAAGTCAAAACCTATCCTGTACACTTATGATCACGAAGGTATGAAAACAGGAAGATATCACTTTCAAATTGGAAAGACAGCCACACGCTAAAAGATGGAAAACACAACACACTCAAGAACTAGCAATGAATGCAAGAAAGAAAATCCAAAGGAAAAGCAGAAAGAGCCAAGAACAAAGGAATTCTAAGAAACTTAGAGGATGATGACAAAACATTTTATGGGGAAAGCATAGAGGGTTAAATGCATGCATTTCCAAAATTTAAATACAACAAATGAAAGCCACCTAAAAGGACATTTGAAGGACAAGATGAAGAAAAACCGAACTCCAAAGTAACAGCAAAATTGAAATCATACATGTGATTTTCAACATTATGGAAATACAAACAAACCAATAGGAAAGAAACCAGTAGATCTCACACTTCAGTTTTGACCACATGAAAAAACTGCAGAAGCCATTACTGGGATAAAACAGGGAGACAAGCACACACTTCAAGTATGAAACCACATGACAACTGGGAGAAAAGAAAAAAGATTAACCGAAGAGGCACATCCACACATTTATGCTAGAAAATCCAAGAACTGAGAGAAAAGGATAAATTCGCAGACACATAGCAACATCCAAGATGAGGTCAGGAAACCTACAAAATCTCACCTCACTAGTAGTGACGTAAGCATTTGAAGCAGTAATCCAACCCCTGCCAACACACAGAAGGCCAGGTCAAGTAATTTTCCTGGGCCACTCTTCTAGGTATTTAGTGAAGGCATTGTCATGTCCTCTCATCCAATCCAGAGATGGAAGAGGCGGGTAAACTCAAATTCACAAGGATAAAGACCCAACTCAAAGAAGGACATTTTAGGAAACCAATCCCATGTGATTTCAATAAGGAAAGATAATAAACAATATAATTCTTTCCTATTTCCCTGTGAC
>NW_026750153.1:0-1679 GCF_022355385.1 Mustela nigripes
AGATTGTACTTTTCAGAGGACAATTTAGGAAAAATCCTCTTTCAAACTTAATCCTGATCTCAAATTTTTGTCTCAATATATGCCATGTATTGCGATAATCATATTTATCTGTAATTAATATTTATTTAACTACTTGTTATTTGAATATCCTTATAATAGAGAAATACATGTCTTCTAAAATTTTGTCAGCACTCTTTTGTGATTCACTGTGTTTGAAACTTACCAAATACCCTTCATCGGTTGCTGGGGGGAGGGGGGTTGGGAGAAGGGGGTTGGGGTTATAGACATTGGGGAGGGTATGTGCTTTGGTGAGTGCTGTAAAGTGTGTAAAGTGAAATATCACTTTACTAACTGTGTACAGTGTACACAGACCTGTACCCCTGGGGATAAAAATTTATGTTTATAAAAAATAAAAAATTAAAAAAAATACCCTTCATCTCTTTTAGGCCATGCTGACCTCAAATTGTTCAGCTTTTCAGTCTGTATTTTAGATAAAGAATAAATGGTAAGTGTAAAGCATAGAAGCAGATGAAAGAAATTTTATGGTAAACATTTTTGTGTAATTTTTATTTACTAATAATAATTTACATATTATTAATTTTAAGATTACACTAATTTTTATTTTAATTTTCTTTTAATTTTTACTTACTAATTTACTTCTTTTAATTTTTCCCCATAAAATCACTATTCTCTCTTTCTTTTTAAAGATTTATTTATTTATTTATTTATTTGAGAGAAAGAAAAAGACAGAGAGCAGGAGGAAGGGCAGAGGGAGAGGGACAGAAGCAGACTCCATGCTGAGCATGGAGTGGGACTTAATCTGGGATCCTGAGATTATGACCTGAGCCAAAATCAAGAGCCTGCCACTTATCTGATTCAGGCAACCTTCACCATGCTATTTCTAAAAACCATAGCATCTCTACGTTTCCATAAGCTTTATCTTTATCTTTCTCCCTGCTCATGCAATTTCCTGAAACCCTATTTATTTATTTCTATCTGCTTATATATCCACTACTATCATTTATATTTTTTTCATTTTTCAGAATCATAACTTTTAGAGGAAAACTGCACTTTTTTTTTTAATTACACACACCAATATTACCAGACTGTTCCTACTGATGTATTTGAGAGTACAACATGGGAAGAAAGGGATGATAACAGAGATTGATGGGATGGAAGTACTAAGAAGAATAGAAAATAAACCCATTCATGATATTTCATATTAATTTCTCTGAAATTGTATCTCATTAGCCATGAAAGAAATGACAGAAGAATCAGGCACTTGAATTTGATTAGTTGAGTAAAATGGTAAAGCTATAGTAACCCTGTTTATTGACAGGATCAAGTGCTGTATGTTTTATGAAAACATTTTCTGATGTACTTTTAATGACAATAATCGTTTTGGTTCTAGAATAAAAATCTCTTAATTGAACAGGAAATGGAATCTATTTCAACTCTTGCATAAAATCAAGAGAGAAGAAGCATTTTTCAATGTTTTAAATGCACTCTAATTTCCCTGTGATATTTCCTCATATAAAAATGCTCAACAATTGCTGTAATCACATGGGTTAGTCTCTGGTAGAACTGAATTAAGGATGAAATTCTCTGTCCACCTCAATTTCTTTCATGAGCACTTTATAGTTTTCTGAGTATAGATTCTGTGTCTCTTTGGTTAGGTT
>NW_026750154.1:0-1679 GCF_022355385.1 Mustela nigripes
AGCCTGAAAACCGATGTTGAGAAGAGATGACGGCCAAAGCCATGGCGGGTCCGATGTGCTCAGTGTGCAGCACGCTGTCTGGGTGGGTCCAGGAGGTCCAGGCTCACGCTGTGTCAGAAAGGGCATTAGTGCCCAGGTCAGCCTATATATTTGGGGTACAGCCGAATGGTGTGCCTCGTTAATCCTGAATTGGGATTTCTGGGTAGCCCCAGAGGGCAATGTCTATCTTCTGGAGGGCAGGCAGAGTGCTGCATTGTGGGTCTGGATTGCCAAACTGGAGGGCTTGTGGTCCAGTAGTCTGAGGACGGATGTCTGAGAACCCAAGCTAGGCCTAGGTTTCTGGGTGAGGATATGGCAGGCACAATCTACAGACCTGAATGGAGATTTCGTGCATCTGAAGTCAGGACGAGTATCAGACGATCGCTCAGGTTGGATAGTCTGTCCCTGATGGACCCTTTTTGAAGGAGGGGGGGGTGGATCACAAGGCCATGGGTGTTTTCCCACGATGGGAGTTGTGAGAAGCTCTCAAATGCAAAGATTGTTCTGCAGGACAATTGAGACCTGTTGGTTGGCTCCAGGACAACGATTCCGAGCAGGGTTCTAAGGATGGATGGCTGGGTAGCCCACCTCCCATTCCAATTGTCTCCAAGCAACAAGACAGGTTAGATCTGCTGGATCTGGGGGAGCAACCGATGAGGCTGAGTTGAAATGGACTCTCCCGTGGATGTGTCCTAATATGATTTTGTGTCTATGGAGACCTTGGAATGAAGCGGTGGCACTGGGGCCGTGAAGGGTTCTCCTAAAGAGAGGCTTTCACATAGCTCCATCGTGCAAGTTTCCCATGTGTAGATGAGATTTGTTCTGATGGGTGAGTCAAGAAACAGCCATATGCTGTTATTGAAATCCAGGCCTCTGAGGAGAGATGCCTGGAAAACAAAGCAATGGATCCAATAAGTGCCTAGGGGCCTGTTCATTTCTTTTTACCTCTGGGGACATCAGTCTACGGGTCTGAGTGCCCGTAGGTGCTCAGATGGGCCAAGATTGCCCCATTTGTCCTGGGAAGCCACAAATATTGGGATGGTCTCAGGGACTTTGGAGGTTTATACTCTTAGTGGGGTTGTGGCCATTGGAATGGGCCGATACGATTCCCTTGGAGAGGGCAAGCACAGTCGTCAGGTTTGGCTCCAGGGGCCTGAGCCTGTAGCGTGTGTAGGCCAGGGCTGTTTGGACAGTTGTCTGAAAACACAAAATCAGATTATGTTTCGGGTCATATATATGGCAGGACTGATCTACAGATCATGAGGAAAACTCTTCGGGATATGAAAAAAGGGCGAGTGTGAGGCTCCTGCTCAAGTTTTTGTCTCTGGATATCGTGTCACTCATGGTCGTGAAATTTCCAGGTGACTTCATGGAAAATGGACGAGTCTTACTCTCTGGGGATTTGGTCACATCCAAAGAGATTGGGGTTATTCTGTGGGATGGAAGAAGTCCGTTGTTCTGTTGTTGATTTGTTTTGTTTTGTTTTTCAAACTCAGGTGTCCCACCAAATGAGGGATTCCAGAGTAGAGCCCTGGGGAGGGGCGAATGGATATCCAGAAATCTGGTTAAAAATTGGGGCCTAGGGACATGTCAAGCCCATTATGACATCTAATGGTCCAGCCACTGAGAGGACGTACCAG
>NW_026750155.1:0-1035 GCF_022355385.1 Mustela nigripes
AATCAATTTTAAGTTTATAACAATCAAAATTAACGGAAGTTTATTTTGATTGTTATAAACTTAAAATTGATTAATTTCCATATACAGAGTTTAAAATGTTCACAATTTACATTAAATATATATTCTGTGTATACCTTGGAAAATTATACTGAAAATTGACATTAAAATGATGTTGTATATAGCTGCAAGAAGCCGCCTGTCCCATTTCATATTACTATATAAGTTGTGCCAGGTAATTTATAAAATCCCTACTGCATAACAAATCTATTTTTTGTTGGAATGGGTAGTAATGTTTCTTCTTATTTCTAAATAAGAGTTGGTCTATGAGTGCATCTGCAACTGTATTTTTCCTAAGTGGCTTCATGGTCTTGAACTGAAGAAGCTCAGAATATTAAACATCAAAATAATATATTTTGACATGATTAGACATCAAGGAAATGCAATTAAAATGACACTGAGATATCACTACACACTTATCAGAATGGCTAAAATAAAATATTATGACAAGACCAAAAGAAAAAAATATACCATTTGATGATACCCAATGGCAAGTTGTACCATAGCTTAACCATCTCAGACTAGTGTAGTGTTAAATTTGTTTTTCTAAGCAATATTTTGGGTCACTTACCACTTTTCAAGGATATAAAGTGCTATCATTTTACTTAAAACTGTGAAATTTGGTCAGATTTAAATTTCAATTTATGTTAAATCATTCTGTAATCTGTGTTAAACTTTGACATTTGTTCACTCTGTTCAGTGAATAACACTATATCATATTCTGAAAAATACACTAATTTTTATTTTGAAAAATATCCTTTTTCCTCTTATGGTAATTATTAATATGAATTAATAGTAGAATTTGATATGGTTCCATATGACCATAAATACTTTATTGTATATTATCAAATTTAATAATGAATATAATGTACTTCTTTGGACAATTTTTAAAGACCAGTCTACTCTTTAAAAAAAAAAAAAAATGGAGACGCACTTCTTTAGTTCACACAAATTTCATTTTATTATATATAACCTCAG
>NW_026750155.1:1135-1679 GCF_022355385.1 Mustela nigripes
AAGACCAGTCTACTCTTAAAAAAAAAAAAAATGGAGACGCACTTCTTTAGTTCACACAAATTTCATTTTATTATATATAACCTCAGATAAATTTCAACAAATCACAATTTATTAAAATTATGTCTACTTAAAAAATCTCATAGAAGAGTAAAACCATCAAAAATAAAAATAAACACACACAACACACACACATCACCCATGTATTGGCAAATCACAATTGCTGTAACAATACATTAGGAATTCCACAGTTAAGGGCTCTCAAAATTTCCATCAATGGCAAAAAGATTTGTATCCAAATGGACTGATTTTCCAGAATCCAAGAAAAAGTCTCCTAGAGTTTATTTAAGGATAAATATTTGAACAAATACTTCTTAAATTTAGGAAATTCAGAACATAAGGATTAAAGAATATTTGCAGTGCGGACTATATTCAATCCTTCCTTCAAAATATGCCTTTGAGTACATAATTCTGTTTTCTCTATCTAAATTGAGCTGTCCTCCAAGGAAGTTTTCTAAAATGTGTGTCTCTGTGTGATAAATGTTCT
>NW_026750156.1:0-1679 GCF_022355385.1 Mustela nigripes
TGAGGGGCTAGCCACGTGAGTTTTCAGTAAATGATGTTCCCTCAGTTAAGTCCTCCTACCCCCCTCAAGAAGGTGGGCTCTGAGGAAGCCGGTTTTTTCAGCCTTTTGTTCTCTGGAGGTTTTAATGTGTGTTCACTATTTTTTTTCTCTCTCTCGCCTTGACCACTTTTGATGGTTTTTGTAGGTTAAGGGGAAAGCGAGCTGCACCATGACCTCTCTGTCAGAGAGAAGCCATAGTTTGCTCATCTGTGGGTGTTGCAGAGTCCATATAAACTCCCCCTTGGCTGCTGGCAGAGTAGGTTCAGAGTTGTGGTTCCTGGGCACACAGGATCTTCTGCTTGTACCCAAAACCACGGCAGTGGTGGCCATCAGGGCAGCTCCAGACCTTCAGAGAGGTTCCAAGCAGCAATCACACACTGAGATTTTACCACTGGCCATGGCAGGGATACCTGGTCTTTCTGCTTCTGAGTGACGGGCCTGTGCACACCTCTCTCAGGGGAGACTGTGGGTTGTGTGCATGTCTCAGTCTCTGAGAACAGGGTGCTGTTCTGAGACCACCAGGATGGGCCTTCCAGCACCTGTCTCAGGGGAGGGTTTGGGAAGCATGCACATTTCATGTACTGCTCAGTGATGTCTTCTGCCCCTTAGAGATCCAGGCGTTTATAATTCTAATCTCAGGCTGATTTCATGGGTGATAGAAGTTCTTTGGTAAGTAATCAGGTCACTTTAGTGTTCAGGTTGAAATGGCACCTCTTCCACTTGCCCACCATCTTGACTCACCATCCTTATTTGTTTTATATTTAATTTTTTTTTCTGAACTTTTTTATCCCCTTTCTCCCCTCCCATGATTTGGGGTCTCTTCTGATTTGGTTAAAGCACATGTTTATGGGGTCCTTGTCACCCTTTTAGTATTTTATTTGTTCCTTCATAGAGGCTTACCTGGACGAAACACAAGGCAGAAAAACTCAAAACAAACAAACAAAACAACAGCAACAACAAAACAATTAAGAGGCAGTGCCAACGGCTAGGGACCTAATCAATACAGGCACCGGTAATATGTCAGATCTAGAGTTCAGAATGATGATTCTCAAGGTTATATCTGGGCTCAAAAAAGGCATGGAACATATTAGAGAAACCCTCTTCAGAGAAATAACAGCCCTTTCTGGAGAAATAAAAGACCAAAAATCTATCCAAGTTGAAATTTTTAAAAAAGCTATTAATGAGGTGCAATAAAAAATGGAGGTTCCTACTGCTAGGTAAATGAGTCAGAAGAAAGAATTAGTTATATAAAGAACCAAATGAAAGAGAATAAAGAAGCTGAGCAAAAGAGAGACAAAGAATTACTGGATCACGAGGGGACAATTTTAGAGATAACTGATACCATAAGATGAAAAAACGTTAGAATAATTGGGATTCCAGAAGAAGAGAGAGGGGAGCAGAAGGTTCATTGGAGAGAATTATTTTAGAGAATTTTCCTAAAACAGCAAAGGGGAAAAGCATCAAAATCCAGGAGGTGCAGAGAATCCCCCTCAAAATCCATAAGAATAGGACCACACCCTGTCATCTAATAGTAAAATTTACAAGTCTTAGCGACAAAGAGAAAATCCTGAAAGCAGCCCAGGACAAGATGTATGTAACATACAATGGTAAAAATATTAGATTGGCAGCAGACTTATCCA
>NW_026750157.1:0-1679 GCF_022355385.1 Mustela nigripes
TAAGCAGGGATTGGTTCAATATGTCATTCAGATTTCTCCTGCTCTAAATCCTTTCTGCAGTTCCAAAGGGCATGATTTCTGACTTTGTTGTAGGATGAGCCTGTGCTTTGCTCAGGGTCCCCATTCCCTGGGGATTTGGAGCCAGGCTTCTGGGTGTGGTCCTTTAAGAAGCCAACCTAGGGTTAGGATTAGGGCCTAGGATCATGGCAGGTTCAACCTTCCAGCTGTGTGGCAAGACTCTGTGAGGGCTGAGTTGAGGGTGTGGTTTGTGTCCCGTGGGCCACGGAATATGGGGGTGGCCTCAGGTGGTCATGCATATTTCTCCTGCTCTGAATCATTTCCAGAGTTCCTAATGCCATGGTTTCCTTCTGGATGGCAGGCGGAGTCCTCTAAAGTTGTTCAAGTGTCCCCAGTCCCTGGGACTGAGGAGTCAGCCAGGTCTCTCGGAAAATACCCCTTGGAGGCCAGCTGAAGGTCAGGGTTGCAGTCAGGATTTAGAGTCATGGGTTAGGGTTAGGGTTTAGGGGTTTTCTAGAGTTAATTTATTTGCCTTTAACACAAGATGTCCACATTTAAATAAGATATTTTCTGAGAATATTTTACAGTGCATAAAGTTTAGCATGAAACCCAAATAATTACGGAGAAGAACAAAATGTTCCAAAGCAACACTTAAGACATTATTATTTGACATTTATGTTTTATTTTCAAAATCATTAAAAATTGAATTGCTCTGTGACTCTTTTCACAGATGAATTTGCTGGCCCTCTCTTTCCAGTCTTGGCTAAAAGCATCTTCTCAGTGGGCTTCCTTAATGGGTGTCTCTGAATGGAATGGCTCTCTTAGCCCTTAGCATGCATTCCTTCCTATTGTTGATTTACTGATTATATCCTACACTCATTGCAAGCTCCCAGGTGGGACTAGAGCTATACATTTGCACTAAGTAGATACTCCATAAATACTTATTATTCAACAAGTATGGTTTTCTTTTTAATCAAAAATAATCCATGTTTTATCAATGATTTTTTTTTATCATATCAGAGTATATGTGGAGAAAGCTACTGCTCCATGACTATACATCGGTGCAGGCAGTGGCTTCTTTGTGTCCTGTGTCATGCTTCCCCGAGCTGGCCAGGATGCTCATGACCATGTATGAAGCTCAGCTTCAAACCTTAGGGGTGAGTTCTGTGAAGCCACTGGAGGCATTTGGGGGGCTTACACTGCTGAGCACCCCATATCATGCAGGGCCAGATGGAACGTGAGCAGCCCTTCTTTCCCTAGATTTTCCATTTTCCTCCACCCTCTGTCAGCCTGTGGCTTTCCCACCAACCGTATCTTTGCAGACAATCTCTGAGATGGCCTATGGCTTGGGACTCCATTGACATCACAGAGTCTCATTAGAACGCATTAGAATTAGTGTCAGAGGTTTCTGTGGCCCTTACATAACCCTTTCTCCCAGAATAGGCCTCATGAAGAGTCCCATGAGAGTCGGAGAGTCCAGAAAAGATCAATGGCTGATTGCAGCTCTAGCTGAAGCCGCTCTGGGGGATCCTGCTGGAGGCCATCTCCAGGCTAAGTCAGGCTCTTACGCGGATTTCCAATATGACCTAGGAGAGTCATTTTATTGGAGCTTGAGGATCATCATTTTTTTAAAGATTTAATTTACAGAGATGAAGACAGAG
>NW_026750158.1:0-1679 GCF_022355385.1 Mustela nigripes
AAGCTAAGCCTGAGGTCAAGCTCAGGTAAGCCCTTGTAAACCCAGCCCAGATCAGCTGCGCCCACAGACAGAAGTGAGAAATCAATGCTTATTTTTGTACCAACTGAGATTTTGTGGTTTTTATTTGTTTACATAAATGTGGCAGTGCGCTCTCTTAAGCTTAGGCTAAATTATGCTGCAATAACAAAAGACTCTACATTTCTTCCTTATGTTAGACACGGTCATGGGTCAACTGAAGCTCTGTTCCATATTTTCGCTCAGGGAGCCTGTCTGAAAGAGGAGCCCTTGTCTGGATTTATTGGTCTTCTACTGGAGGATAAAGAGATGGGGACTGTATGTACCAGCCCTTGAAATTTGTGCTCAGAGATAACACACATGACTTCATTCACGTTTTATTGGTCAGAATAAAGAACACAGCTGTACCTGTGTAGGGCAGGAATGCCCAACTCTCTTTCGTGGAGCAACATAAGAGAGAGGGGGGCCATATAGGAAGGCCTCTACCGCAGAGAGAATCAGTGAGTACTTAGAAAAATGACAAAAATCTCCCACCACAATATACCTTGAGCATTTTGAGTTCACATGATGAAGGAACAGGATGACTTCAACATCTACCACATCCTTATCTGGCTAACTGGAATTACATTATATCTCTCTTTTTTTTTAAGATTTTATTTGTTTATTTGACAGAGAGGCAGACAGAAAGTGCACAGAGCAGCAGGCAGAGAGAAAGGGAGAAGCAGGCCCCCCATGGAGCAGGGAGTCGGATGCGGGGCTTGATCCCAGGACCCTGAGATCATGACTGAGCCGAAGGCAGCTGCTTACCTGACTGAGCCCCCCAGGTGTCCCGCAATTATGCTATATCTTGAATCTTCACAGCAAGGGTGAGTTTGTGTGTTCATGTGGGTCTGCAAGTAATCACACGCCGCCTCTAGTGGGACGCACCCGTCATTCTTACAGGACGGACAAGCAATGATATGAAGCTTGGAATGTTCTCCCTGATACTATCAACACTGCTCTGTTTTCCAAGCATCGGTGGTTTCCATGGAAAAGAAATTTGATACATTCTTTAATTTCCAAATAAAGTAAAATGATTGTGTAGCGGAGCCATGATGTTTATGGGGACCCATTTTCCTTTGTTGCTCTGGAACAAAGTGAGTTCCAAATCCTTGGACATCAAATTGATACCGCTGAGCTCAGAATTCATCCTACCCCAACCGCCCTCTTTGTGTCTAGAAGCCAAGTTTTATATTTCATCCTAGCATGGAAGGGAATTCTATAATTTGTTTCACCTGTGAATTACTTTCTAAAGAACCAGTTAATTAAAATGGTGCATACTTTCTCTCTCCCTCTCCTTTTTTTTTTTTTTTTTTTTTAAGGCATCTTTATTATTGTGTGGTTCGTTCTGGCATTAGTATTTCATGCATAAATCAAGATGGTCACCTTCTGTGAAGGGGGATACTAAAGTATAATTTAACCATCCACCTAGCCACTTGAGCAAGACAGCTAGGCATCTCTAAAATCTATCCCACTTTTTCTCTTTTTTCTCTGCTGTCATGGTCTTAGTCTAAGCTCTTAGAAACCTTGATTATTGTGTTATCCTTCTAATGACCTCCCAACCTTGAATTTCTTCCCTCCCTATGCCCCTAAAAATGCCAGTGAGACTAGAACTCCTGTGTTTT
>NW_026750159.1:0-1679 GCF_022355385.1 Mustela nigripes
GGATTATTTGTTCTCTGGGTGTTGAGTTTGCTAAGTTCTTTATAGATTCTGGACACTAGTCCTTTATCTGATATGTCGTTTGCAAATATCTTCTCCCATTCTGTCAGTTGTCTTTTGATTTTGTTAACTGTTTCCTTTGCTGTGCAAAAGCTTTTGATCTTGATGAAATCCCAATAATTCATTTTTGCCCTTGCTTCCCTTGCCTTGGCGTTGTTCCTAGGAAGATGTTGTTGTTACCCATTTGTATGTCTTCTTTGGAGAAGTGTCTGTTCATATCTTCTGTCCAATTTTTGACTGGGCTATTTGGTTTTTTGTTTGTTTGTTTGTTTGTTTGTTTTTGAAGGGGTCTTGAGCTTGAGAAGTTCTTTTTATTTTTTAATGTTTCTTATTTTTTTAATTTATTTTTATTTTTTCAGCATAAAAGTGTTCATTGTTTTTGCACCATACCCAGTGCTCCATGCAATCTGTGCCCTCTCCAATACCCACCACCTGGATCGCCCAACGCCCCAACCCCTGCCCCTTCAAAACCCTCAGTTTATTTTTCAGAGTCCATAGTCTCTCATGGTTCATTTCCCCTTCCAATTTTCCTCAACTCCCTTCTCTTCTCCATCTCCCCTTGTCCTCCATGCTATTTGTTATGCTCCACAAATAAGTGAAACCATATGATAATTGACTTTCTCTGCTTGACTTATTTCACTCAGCATAATCTCTTCCAGTTCTGTCCATGTGGCTACAAAAGTTGGATATTCATCCTTTCTAATGGAGGCATAATACCCCATAGTGTATATGGACCACATCTCCCTTATCCATTCGTCCATTCAAGGACATCTTGGTTCTTTCCACAGTTTGGCGACTGTGGCAACTGCTGCTATAAACATTAGGGTCAGATGGCCCTTCTTTTCACTACATCTGTATTTTGGGGGATACACTAAATCTGTATCTTTGGGATAAATACCCAGTAATGCAGTTGCAGGGTCATAGGGAAGCTCTATTTTAAATTTCTTGAGTAATCTCCACACTGTTCCCCAAAGTGGCTGCACCAACTTGCATTCCCACCAACAGTGTAAGAGGGTTCCCCTTTCTCCACATCCCCTCCAACACATGTTATTCCCTGTCTTGCTAATTTTGGCCATTCTAGCTGGTGTAAGGTGGTATCTCAATGTCATTTTAATTTGAATCTCACTGATGGCTAGTGATGATGAACATTTTTTCATGTGTCTGATATCCATTTGTATGTCTTCATTGGAGAAGCATCTGTTCATAGCTTCTGCCCATTTTTTATATGATTGTCTTTTTTGTGTGTGTTGATTTTCAAGAGTTCTTTGTAGATCCTTGATATCAACCTTTTGTCTGTACTGTCATTTGCAAATATCTTCTCCCATTCCGTGGGTTGCTTCTTTGTTTTGTTGACTGTTTCCTTTGCTGTGCAGAAGTTTTTGATCTTGAGGAAGTCCCAAAAGTTCATTTTCACTTTTGTTTCCTTTGCCTTTGGAGAAATATCTTGAAAGAAATTGCTGTGGCTCATATCGAAGAGGTTACAGCCGATGTTCTCCTCTAGGATTCTGATGGATTCCTGTCTCACGTTGAGGTCTTTTATCCACTTCGAGTGTATCTTTGTGTACAGTGTAAGATAATGGTCGAGTTTCATTCTTCTGCATGTAGCTGTCCAGTTTTCCCAG
>NW_026750160.1:0-1678 GCF_022355385.1 Mustela nigripes
CCATCCAACAGATTGACGAAAAACAATTGGGATCGGGCCAAATCCTCAGAGAGCAAGGTTCTTCCATGGCCCATGAGGCCTCCCCAACATTCCACGGCCATCGCTGATACAAAATCCAGAGACAAAAGCCTGAGCACGTGCCTCAGACTCGCTCATTCTTCATTTCCTGAAGAGTTCTTCAGATAAGAACCTACACGGCACTCAAAGGTACCCAAAATATATAGTCTAACCTGGGCACTAATGCACTGTCTTACAACCTGAGCCCGGACCTCTTGACCAACACCCAGACAGCTAACTGCACACTTAGCACATCAGACCCGCCATGGCCTTAGGTCATCATCTCTTCCCTAACTCAGTTTTCAGGCTTCCGAAACTAGACCTTATCTCCAATCCCTGCCCAGGGGTGACTGTGATGAAGATATCAGAACCTATTCTTACCCATGGCAAGAAACCTTGTGGTTGGCATGTTGTCAAACGTTCAGTGAAGGAGAAACCAGCATTCACCCTGAGGCCCCGCCCATTCTTGAGTGCGACGAGGGCAAAACACGCATTGGGCTTGCTATGCCCCTAGGCCCCAATTTTTAACCATATTTCGGGTGTCCCTTCAGTCTTCCCCAGGTCTCTGCTTTGGAATTTCTCTTTTGGTGGACATTGAGGAAACAAACCTGAAAGGAGTCCTCCCATCCCACAGATTGATGAAAAACCATTGGGATCGGGCCAAATAAAGAGAGAGCAAGATTCGTCCATGTCCCATGAGGCCTCCGCAACATTCCACGTCCATCGCTGATAAAAAATCCAGAGACAAAAGCCTGAGCCCGCTCCTCAGACTCGCTCATTCTTCATATCCTGAAGAGTTCTTCAGATAAGAACCTACACGGCACTCGAATGCACCCAAAATATATAGTCTAACTTGGTCACTCTTGCACTCTCTGACAACTTGAGCCCGGACCTCGTGAACAACACCCATACAGTTGACCGCACACTGAGCATATCAGACCCGCCATGGCCTTAGGTCATCATCTCTTCCCTACCTCAGTTTTCAGGCTTCAGAACCTAGACCTTATCTCCAATCACTGCCCAGGGGTGACTGTGATGCAGAAATCAGAACTTACCATGGCAAGAAACCTTGTGGTTGGCATGCTGTCCAAAGTGCAGTGTAGAAGAAACCAGCATTCACCCTGATGCAGCGCCCATTCTTGAGTGCGAAGAGGGCATAAACACGCATTGTGACCCTCAGCGTGAGTCCTGTCCTCTATTACGTCCTCTCTGTGGCTGGACCATTAGATGTCATAATGGGGTTGACTTGTCCCTAGGCCCCAATTTTTAACCAGATTTCTGGTTGTCCAGTCGCCCCTCCCCAGGGCTCTACTCTGCAATCCCTCATTTGGTGGGATACCTGAGGTTGAAAAACAAAACAAAACACATCAACAACAACAGAACAACGGACTTCTTCCTTCCCGCAGAATGACCCCAAACTCTTTGGACGAGGCCAACACCCCAGAGAGTAAGACTCGTCCATTTGCCATGAAGTCACACGGAAAATTCACGACCATGAGTGACACGATATCCAGAGACAAAAACTTGAGCAAGAGCCTCACACTCGCCCTTTTTTCATATCCCGAAGAGTTCTCCTCATGGTCTGTAGATCAATCCTGCCATACCTATAACCCGAAACATA
>NW_026750161.1:0-1678 GCF_022355385.1 Mustela nigripes
TCGTCCATTTCCCATGAAGTCACCCGGAAATTTCACGACCATGCGTGACACGATATCCAGAGACAAAAACTTGAGCAAGAGCCTCACACTCGCCCTTTTTTCATATCCCGAAGAGTTCTCCTCATTGTCTGTAGATCAGTCCTGCCATACCTATGACCCGAAACATAAGCCGAGTTTGTGTTTTCAGACAACTGTCCAAACAGCCCTGGCCTACACACCCTACAGTCTCAGGCCCTTGGAGCCAAACCTGACGACGGTGCTTTCCCTCTCCAAGGGAATTGTATGTGTCCATTCCAATGGCCACAACCCTACTAATAGGAAAAACCTCCAAAGTCCCTGAGGCCCTTCCAATATTTGTGGCTTCCCACGACAAACACGGGCAATCTGGCCCCATCTGAGCACTTACCAGCACTCAGACCCGTAGACTGATGTGCCCAGAGGTAAAAAGGAACGTACAGGCCCCTAGGCACCTATCGGATCCATTGCTTTGGTTTCCTAGCATCTCTCCTCGGAGGCCTGGATTTCAATAACGGCATATGGCTGTTTCATGACTCACCCATCAGAACAAATCTCATCTACACATGGGAAACTTGCACGATGGAGCTGTGTGAAAACCTCTCTTTAGGAGAACCTTTCAGGGCCCCAGTGCCACTGCTTCATTCCAAGTTCTCCATAGACACAAAATCATATTAGGACACATCCACGGGAGAGTCCATTTCAACCCAGCCTCCTCGGTTGCTCTCCCAGATCCAGCAGATCTAAACTGACCTGTTGCGTGGAGACAATTGGAATGCGAGGTGGGCTACCCAGCCATCCATCCTTAAAACGCACCTCGGAATCGTTGACCTGGAGCCAACCAACAGGTCTCAATTGTCCTGCAGAATAATCTTTGCGGTTGGTAGCTTCTCACAACTCCCATCGTGGAAAAAGCCCCATGGCCTCGTGATCCAACCCCCCTTCAAGAATTGGCCATCAGGGACCGACTGTCCAACCTGAGCGATCATCTTATCTTCGCCCTGACTTCAGATGCACGAGATCTCCATTCAGGTCTGTAGATTGTGCCTGCCATATCCTCACTTAGAAACCTAGGCGTAGCTTTGTTTCTCAGACTTCCGTCCTCAGAATACTGGCCCACAAGCCGTCCAGTTTGGCAATCCAGAACTACAATGCAGCACTCGGCCTGCCCTCCAGAAGAAAAACATTGCCCTCTGGGGCTACCCAGAAACCCCAAATGAGGATCAACCTGCATGCCATGCGGCTGTAACCCAAATATATATGCTGACCTGGGCACTAATGCCCTTTCTGACACAGCCTGAGCCTGGACCTCCTGGCCCACCCAGACAGCTGGCCGCACAGTGAGGACATCGGACCCGCCATGGCCTTAGGTCGTCATCTCTTCTCAACCTCGGTTTTCAGGATTCAGAACCTAGACCTTATCTCCAACCGCTGCCCGGGTTAGAAAATGATGCAGAAATCAGAACTCTTTCCCCATGCAAGAAACCTTGTGGTTGGCATGTTGTCCAATGTTCAGTGTCCATGAAAGCAGTGTGGCCCAGAGGCCCCGCCCATGCTTGCGGGCCACATTGGTCACAAACACACATTGTGACCCTCAGCCTGAGCCCAGTCCTCAGGTAAGGCCTCTCAGTGGCTGGATGGAGAGACAGCTGTCTGGGTGGGG
>NW_026750162.1:0-684 GCF_022355385.1 Mustela nigripes
ATTCGTCCTTTCTGATGGAGGCATAATACTCCATAGTGTATATGGACCACATCTTCCTTATCCATTCATCCATTGAAGGGCATCTTGGTTTTTTCCACAGTTTGGCGACCGGGGCCATTGCTGCTATAAATATTGGGGTAGAGATGGCCCTTCTTTTCACTCCATCTGTATCTTTGGGGGAAATACCCAGTAGTGCAATTGCAGGCTCATAGGGAAGCTCTATTTTTAATTTCCTGAGGAATCTCCACACTGTTCTCCAAAGTGGCTGCACCAACTTGCATTCCCACCAACAGTGTAAGAGGGTTCCTCTTTCTCCACATCCTCTCCAACACATGTTGTTTCCTGTCTTGTTAATTTTGGCCATTCTAACTTGTGTAAGGTGATATCTCAATGCAATATCAGCCACAGCAACTTCTTTCAAGATATGTCTCCAAAGGCAAAGGAAACAAAAGCCAAAATAAACTTTTGGGACTTCATCAAAATCAAAAGCTTCTGCATAGCAAAGGAAACAGTCAAGAAAACAAAGAGGCAACCTATGGAATGGGATAAGATATTTGCAAATGACAGTACAGACAAAAGGTTGATATCCAGGATCTATAAAGAACTCCTCAAACTCAACACACACAAAACAGATATTCATATCTTCTGCCCATTTTTTGATATGATTATCTGTTTTGTGTGTGT
>NW_026750162.1:784-1678 GCF_022355385.1 Mustela nigripes
CTTCTGCATAGCAAAGGAAACAGTCAAGAAAACAAAGAGGCAACCTATGGAATGGGATAAGATATTTGCAAATGACAGTACAGACAAAAGGTTGATATCCAGGATCTATAAAGAACTCCTCAAACTCAACACACACAAAACAGATAATCATATCAAAAAATGGGCAGAAGATATGAACAGACACTTCTCCAATGAAGACATACAAATGGCAATCAGACACATGAAAAAATGTTCATCATCACTAGCCATCAGGGAGATTCAAATTAAAGCCACATTGAGATATCTATGTGCCTTTTGTCACTTTTCCATGCTTATTGCCCTAGAGGGACCTTCAGCACAATGCAGAAAAAACAGTGGGTGGAAAACTTCCCTTTTCACCAACTGCAGGGGGAAGCATTCAGCTTTTTGCCGTGGAGTATGACGTTAGGTAGAGGTGTTTCATGGAAGGTCCTCACCAGGTTGAGGAAGCTCTCTTCTGTTTTTAGCTTTCTAAGAGTGTTTACGAGGCATAAGTATTGAATTCTGCCAGATGTTCTTTCCCTGTTTGAGTTGATGGTAATGGTACTGTTTTCTCTCTTTACTCTTCTGGTATTGCAAATTACATTAATTGATTTCTATTATTACTTATCTATTTTCCATTAATTGATCTTTAAATGCTGGACCCGCCAGCGTCTCTGGGGTAAACTGTCCTTACACATGATATATTGTCCTTTCTGTATATACCTGGATGTAAGTTGTTAGTATTTTGTTAAGAATTTTTGTAACTAATGTGCTTTATTGGTCTGTTCATTTTTTTCCTTCATAATACCTTCCTGTGGTTTGGGTACATAGCAACACTGACCACATCGGAAGGGTTGGGAAGTATCTTCTAGAAGAGATTGTGTAAATTTGTGT
>NW_026750163.1:0-1678 GCF_022355385.1 Mustela nigripes
CATTCCAGCTGCTAATATTTTGTTTAGGATTTTTGTTCCCTACTTTCATGAATGAGGCCATGCTGTGATTGTTCTCTCTTGTTCTGTCTTTGTCAGGCTTTTGGTATCAAGGTCAGGCTAGACTCCTGAGTTGGGGAATATTTCCTCTTGTTTTTAATGCCTGAAAAAGTTTGCACAAGATTGAAACTATTTGAGGGGCGCCTAGGTGACTCAGTGGGTTAAAGCTTTCGGCTCAGGTCATGATCTCAGGTCCTGGGATCGAGCCCCATGTCAGGCTCTCTGCTTGGCAGGGAGCCTCCCTCCCCTCTCTCTCTGCCTGCCTCTCTGCCCACTTGGGATCTCTGTCTGTCAAATAAATAAATAAAATCTTTAAAAAATAAAATATTGAAACTATTTGATTCTTCAACATTTGGTATAATTTGTCAACAAAGCTTGGAGTTTTGAGTGACAATTTTTTTTAAAAGATTTTAATTATTTACTTGACAGAGATCACAAGTAGGCAGAGAGGCAGACAGAGAAAGAAAGGGAGAAGCAGGCTCCCCGCTGAGCAAGGAGGCCCATGTGGGACTCGATCCCAGGACCCTGAGATCATGACCCCAGCTGAAGGCAGAGGCCTTAACCCACTGAACCACCCAGGCACCCCGAGTGAAGATTTTTGACCAAAGATTTCATTTATTTGAAGGTTATAGTGTTATCGAGAATTTATACATATTTTTAAATACTTTATTATTTATTTTTAAATCAGAGAGAGAGTGATCACAAGCAGGGGAGCTGCAGGCAGAAGGAGAAGCAGGCTCCCCACTGAGCAAGGAGGCCCATGTGGGACTCGATCCCAGGACCCTGAGATCATGACCTGAGCGGAAGACAGCAGCTTAACCAGCTGAGCCACCCAGGCATCCCAAGAGTTTGTAAATTTTTTTGAATCTTCTTTGGTGAGTTATATTTCCTAGTAATTTTTTCTGTTTAATCTACATTTGCAAATATTTTAACATAAAATTATTCAAATGCAGTACTGTCTTCTTATTTTTATGAGATTGGTTATTTGAGTCTTCTTTTTTCTGTTATCTTTGATCTTGTTAGAAATTTGTTGATTTGATTTTATTTTTTTAAGGATTGTATTTATTTGAGAGAAAGAGTGAGTATGGGGGGGGAGGGGCTTAGGGAGAGAAAGAAGCAGACTCCCTGCTGAGCAGAGACCCCCCCCCCCCCCCCGCCCGCCCGCTGTGGGGCTCCACCCCTGGACCCCAGGATCAGGACCTGAGCCTGAGGCATGTGTTTAATCAACGGAACCACCCAGGCGCCCCATGTTTTGTCGATTTTAATCAATAATTTCAAAGAGCCAACTTTCTGTATGTTTGCTTTCAATTTCAACCATTTCTCCCTTCGTCTTTCTTATTTCCTCACTTCTCCTTTCTCTTTTGCCCCAGTTTTATTGAGATATAATCGACAATTCTACTTTCTTTGGATTTATTTGGCTGGGTTTTTTTTCCTAACTTTTTGAGATTAATGCCAAGATCATTCACTTTTAATCCTTTTTCCCTAATATAGGCATTTGAGAGTATACATTTTCTTCTAAATACTACTTTAGTTTTGTTCTGTAAGTTAGGACACATAGAATTTTTATCATTCCATTCCAACTATTTTCTAATTTCTATGGTGATTTCTTTGATCCATGCAT
>NW_026750164.1:0-1678 GCF_022355385.1 Mustela nigripes
CTGCCCTGAGTTTGGCAGTCTTGTGATGAGTAGAGCGTGTGACAGTGTCTAGCGGGTTTGGTGCCTGGCGAGTGTTTAATAAATGGTTTTCTCTTCTCAATAATGAAGATTCTAAGTTGTGTTGGTTTTGTTAAGCGGTCCAAATACCTTCCTCATCGGTCAGTTGGTCAGTTGCCTGTCAGTCGCCTTGTAGGTACTTGTGATGAGTCACTTTGGTAAGTCACTATATATAGCTGAAACATTTGGGGGTAGTGGGGGGACACCCCACCTGCCCCCACTGCCCCTGCATTGAAAGTCTGTAATTTAAAATGTTCCACCTGTGCCTATTTTTTTTAAACATAACCACATTGGGACAGTGAAAGTTATATGTCTTCTCCTTAGGGTTGTGACGGAGCCTTTGGGGACCTGCAACAGCTTACTTCCAGTTTCTGTCAGGCATGCTGATGGGCCAGAACTTATTTTAACAACATTCCATCACATTCCAGGCACCTGGAAGGAGGAATATGTTGAACTTCTCAGAAATTACTTTTTGGAACTATTTTTATCCTGAGGAATAACCCATTTAAAAATTGAATGACCTTTATGGTTGACTTTTCCACTCTACATAATGCAAACTGAAAAAACTCGTTGTTTTCAGCTGCTTCTGCAGCAGTGGGAAGAGCAAGCCTGTGGGAGTCCTCCCCACGTTGGCCCCAGCACAGAGCTCCATCATTCTACACACCCCTCATGCCTTGTCTCCTTGTCTGTGAGGTGGTAATGGTGGTGCAGGGAGCTCCAGGGGTTGTCGTGAAGGTTACAGAGATGGGGGGTGTAAACTTTGAACAGTGTGCCCCACATAAAATGCAGATCTGGTGAGCAGAGGCAGCTGCTCACATTAATTGTTGATGCCAAGTCACTGGAGTTCCACAACAGCCTATGCCTTTCTTTCCTGGGTCCTTTTTGTCTCAGCCACCACCTTAGAGAAAGTGACTCAGCAAGGCTGGTGCTTGTGGAGCCCTCTACAAAGCCAGCTAATTCACATGGGCAATGCCCTGGAGATAAGGGGGTTTTCCGGGGTGGTAGGACCCCATTTCAGAGGCTTAACTAGCCGGTTTCTCCTAACTGGTCCTGTCCTCCAGGGTCAAGATGAAGGCCTGCCAGGAGAATGGTGGTCTCACCAGAGTTTTCCACTGGAAGCATGAAGGACCCCATGGGGCCTCGTGCAGAATGACATGGGTGTTGGAGGGAGAACAGGGGGGACATCGCCTGTACAATCATGGGCAGGTCACTATATCTGGCTCAAGCCGGCTTTCTTCCCATCTGGGAAATGGCAGAAGACCATGCTTTTTCACAGGAGGGATGAGGGTTTAGGGAGGTATTTGATGACTGTGTTGGGGCTGCATGAGTAGCAGAGTTGACGGAGGGGCCTTGGAGTCACAGACTTGGGTTCAGGCCCCTGCTGCTGCCACATAAAAGTAGATCGTTTGGGTAAGCCATGAACCTCAGTGTCCTCCTCTGTGCACTGGGGATAATACCTAGCATGTAGGTCTGTGAGGGGTACAAAATAGAAGGCCATATTAGGAGCTTAGAGCAGAGCCTGGTACTCACTAGATTGTAGTTTTGTGGTGATACTCTGGCATCACTGGTGTTGCAGACCTGGTCCTACCCTCTGGAAACTTTGGCTGTGTGACAGATGGCT
>NW_026750165.1:0-1029 GCF_022355385.1 Mustela nigripes
GGGTCAGGGTGAAGTCTAGGGCCAGTGTCAGGTTTACGGGCAGGATCAGGTTTGGTTTAAAGTCCACATTCGGGTGAGCGACAGGGTTACGTAGTGGTCAGTGTTAGGGTCATGGTTAGGTTTAGGCTCACGCCTTGGTCAGGTTTAGGGTCAGGTCTGGTTAGGCCAATTTCAGGGTAGAGTTATGATCATAGTCAGGTATAGGGTCATGGTTATTGTTAAAGTTTAGGGTTAGTGTTAGGGTTACCGTTAATTTGACAATTAGGTTTAGAACTTGTTAAGGACAGGGTCCTTGGTAGGGTTAGGTGTTAGTGTTAGGGTTAGGTTCAGCGATAGGATTCGGGGGGAGGGCCCGTGATAGTGTCAGGGTAGGGTAACATTTAGGGTTAGAGTTAAGATCAGGCTCACAGTCAGGGTCAGGTTTAGTGTTCAGGTGAGGATCGGGGTCACTGTAAGGGTCAGGGTTAGGTTTATGGTCATGGTCTGGGTCAGGGTCAGGGTGAAGTTTATCGCCAGTGTCAGGTTTAGGTTCAGGTTCAGGTATTGGTTTAAAGTCCACATTCGGTTTAGGGACAAGATTATGTAGTGGAAAGTGTTAGTGTCATGGTTAGGATTAAGGTCAGGGTCAGGGTCAGGTGAAAGTCAGGGCCAGGGTCTGGTTTAGGGTCAAGCTTTGGTTTAGGGTCAATGTTTGGCTCAGTGTCACACTTAGGTATTGATGGTAGTGTTTGGGATTGGGTTTAAGGTTAGAGTTAGAAGTAGGGTTATGGTTATGGTTAGGGTTAGGGTTAGACAGTGTAAGGTCAGGGTTAGGTTTTGGTTTAGGGTAGGGGTTAGTGTTAGGGTCAGGGTCAGTGTTAGGATTAGGTTGAGGGTCCGTATTAGGGTCGTGGTTAGTGTTACCTTTAGGTTTAGTGTTAGCGTTAGGCTCACTGTCTTGGTCAGGTTTAGGGTTAGGGTCAGGGTTAGGTCAGCATCAGGGTTAGGATTAGGGTCAGGGTCAGTGTCAAGGTTAGGTATGAGTCTTGT
>NW_026750165.1:1129-1677 GCF_022355385.1 Mustela nigripes
GTAGGGTAGGGGTTAGTGTTAGGGTCAGGGTCAGTGTTAGGATTAGGTTGAGGGTCCGTATTAGGGTCGTGGTTAGTGTTACCTTTAGGTTTAGTGTTAGCGTTAGGCTCACTGTCTTGGTCAGGTTTAGGGTTAGGGTCAGGGTTAGGTCAGCATCAGGGTTAGGATTAGGGTCAGGGTCAGTGTCAAGGTTAGGTATGAGTCTTGTTTATAGTAATATCAACATTAGGTTTCAGTTCAGGGTCCACATCAGGGTGAGTGTCAGGCTTATGTATAGGTTTAGGGTTCAGGTCAGGATCACAGTCAGGGTCAGGGTCAGGTTCAGGCCAGGGTTAGGGTTTGGCACAGGCTCACAGTCACTGTCAGGTTTAGGGTTAGTGGTTACTGTTGGGGTTAGCCCCGCTCCTGGGTATGGACCCATCCCTTCAAGGTCTCAGGATATATCCTGGGCAGAAGGGTGTAGACCCTACAGCAGATCTCACGGAACCAGCCTTAAACTGTTGTGTGAACATGACTTGCCCACCAGACCTCTAAACCCTCATCAACCT
>NW_026750166.1:0-1677 GCF_022355385.1 Mustela nigripes
AAAAATATATGTTTATAAAAAATAAAAAATTTAAAAAAAAAGAAAAGCCCAAATTCATGGTTGTTTTAGTATGATTAAAAAGTATTGCAGAAAAAAAAAAGTAAGGGTGTAGAAAAACATTTGTCATGCAAATGGATGTGAAAAGAAAGCCAAGGTAGCAATACTTCTATTGGACAAATTAGACTTTGCTTTTTTTTTTTTACAGATTTTTATTTATTTATTTGAGAGAGAGAGAGCGTGAATCAGCAGGGGGGAGGGACAGAGGCAAAGGGAAAAGCAGGCTCCCTACTGAGTGGGGAACTGGATGCAGGACTTGATCCCAGGACCCCGGCATCATGACCTGAGCTGAAGGCAGATGCTTAACTGACTGAGCCATTCAGGCGCTTGGGACAAAATAAACTTTAAAACAAATACTAAAATAGAGAGAAAGAAGGATACTACATAATAATAAAGGGGACAATCCCAACAAGCAGATACGACAATTGTAAACATTTATATATCCAACATAAGAGTACCCAAGTACATAAAACAGTTAAAAAAGAATAAATGAACAATACAACTGTAATACAACAGCAGCAGGCTTTAAACACCTCACTTACATCAATGGACAAATCATCCAAACAGAAAATCAACAAGAAAACAGTGACTTTCAATGACACACTGGACCAGATGGATTTCACAGATATATTCAGAACATTCTATCCTAAAACTGAAGAATACACATTCTTTTCAAGTGCCCACAGAACATTCTCTAGAATGGATCACATATTGGGCCACAAAACAACTCTCAGCAAATTCAAAAAGATCGAAGTCATAGTATGCAACTTCTCTGATCACTATGCTATGAGGCTAGAAATCAGCTACAAGAAAAAAATCTGGAAAGACCACAAATACATGGAAGTTAAATAACATATTAGTAAACACTGAATGGGTCAACCAAGAAATCAAAGAAGAAATAAAAAATCACATGGAAACAAGTGAGAATTAAAATGCTATGGTCCTGGGGCGCCTGGGTGGCTCAGTGGTTTGGGCTGCTGCCTTCGGCTCGGGTCATGATCTCAGGGTCCTGGGATCGAGCCCCCCATCGGGCTCTCTGCTCCGCGGGAAGCCTGCTTCCCTCTCTCTCTCTCTCTCTCTCTCTGCCTGCCTCTCTGCCTACTTGTGATCTCTGTCTGTCAAATAAATAAATAAAATCTTTTAAAAAAAAAATGCTATGGTCCAAAATCTTCAGGATGCAGCAAAAGTCGTTCTAAGAGAGGTTTAACGCAATCCCGGCCTACCTCAAGAAGCAAGACAAAAAAAATCTCAAGAAACCTAACCTTACATGTAAAGGAGATAGAAAAAGAAGAGTAAACCAAACCCAAAATCAGCAGGAGGAAGGAAATAGTAAAAATTAGAGCAGAAATAATGATATAGAAACCAAATAAATCAATCAATAAATAGAACAGATCAATGAAACCAGGAGCTAGTTCTTTGAAAAAAATCAGTAAAACTGAAAAACCTTTAGCCAGACTTATTAAAAAAGAGAGAGAAAAAGAGAAAGCAAACATCACAAATGAGAGAGGAGAAATAACCACCAACACTACAGAAATAACAATTATAATAGGATATTATGAAAAATTATATGGCAACAAATTAGATAAGCTAGATGAAATCGGTAAATTCCTAGAATGGATT
>NW_026750167.1:0-1677 GCF_022355385.1 Mustela nigripes
GTTGAGTTTGCTAAGTTCTTTATAGATTTTGGACACTAGTCCTTTCTTTATCAGATATGTCATTTGCAAATATCTTCTCCCATTCTGTCAGTTGTCTTTTGGTTTTGTTAACTCTTTCCTTTGCTGTGCAAAAGCTTTTGATCTTGATGAAATCCCAATAGTTCATTTTTGCTTTTGCTTCCCTTGCCTTTGGTGATGTTCCTAGAAAGAAGTTATTGCGGCTGAGGTCAAAGAGGTAGCTGCCTGTGTTCTCGTCAAGGATTTTGATGGATTCCTTTCTCACATTGAGGTCCTTCATCCATTTTGAGTTTATTTTCATGTGTGGTGTAAGGAAATGGTCCAATTTCATATTTCTGCGTGTGGCTGTCCAATTTTCCCAACACCATTTATTGAAGAGGTTGTCTTTTATCCATTGGACATTCTTTCCTGCTTTTTTAAAGATTAGTTGACCATAGAGTTGAGGGTCTATTTCTGGGCTCTCTGTTTTGTTCCTTTGATCTATGTGTCTGTTTTTGTGCCAGTACCATGCTATCTTGATGATGACAGCTTTGTAATAGAGATTGAAGTCTGGAATTGTGATGCCACTAACTTTTGCTTTCTTTTTCAATATTCATTTGGCTATTCGAGGTCTTTTCTGGTTCCATATAAATTTTAGGATTATTTGTTCCATTTCTTTGAAAAAATGGATGATATTTTAATAGGAATTGCATTAAATGTGTAGATTCCTTTAGGTAGCATAGACATTTTCACAATTTTTTGTTCCTCCAATCCAGAAGCATGGAACATTTTTCCATTTCATTGTGTGTTCCTCAATTTCTTTCATGAGTACTTTATAGTTTTCTGAGTATAGATTCTTAGCCTCTTGGTTAGGTTTATTCCTAGGTATCTTATAGTTTTGGGTGCAATTGTAAATGGGATTGACTCCTTAATTTCTCTTTCTTCTGTCTTGTTGTTGGTGTAGAGAAATGCAACTGATTTCTGAGCATTGATTTTATATCCTGACACTTTACTGAATTCCTGTACAAGTTCTAGCAGTTGGAGTGGAATCTTTTGGGTTTCCCACATATAGTATCATATCATCTGAGAAGAGTGATAGTTTGACTTCTTATTTGCTAATTTGGATGCCTTTAATTTCCTTTTGTTGTCTGATTGCTGACGCTAGGACTTCTAGTACTCTGTTGAATAGCAGTGGTGATAATGGACATACCTGCTATGTTCCCGACCTTAGTGGAAAAGCTTTCAGTCTTTCTCCTTGAGAACGATATTTGCAGTGGGTTTTTCATGGATGGTTTTGATAATATTGAGGTATGTACCCTCTATCCCTACACTTTGAAGAGTTTTGATCAGGAAGAGATGCTGTACCTTGTCAAATGCTTTTTCAGTATCTATTGAGAGTATCATATGGTTCTTATTCTTTCTTTTATTAATGTGTTGTAACACATTGATTGATTTGTGGATGTTGAACCAACCTTGCAGTCCTGGAATAAATCCCACTTGGTCGTGGTGAATAATCCTTTTAATGTACTTTTGAATCCTATTGGCTAGTATTTTGGGGAGAATTTTCACATCTGTGTTCATCAAGGATATTGGTCTATAGCTCTCTTTTTTGATGGGATCCTTGTCTGGTTTTGGGATCAAGGTGATGTTGGCCTCATTTTATGAGGCCAACATCACCTT
>NW_026750168.1:0-1677 GCF_022355385.1 Mustela nigripes
ACCAATACATTTTCCTTCATGATCTTTTGCTGCTCATCTGGGAGTGATATACAGTTACATGCAGGGTAGGTCACAAAGTCAATGTACCTGGAAGGTTTGGCTTTAAGATTTTCCAACCATCGGCCATAGGGCCAATTGCAAAGCTCTGGAAGATACCTAAGATGCACATGGTACCACCAAAGACACATCCCTGGCCACTCTGTAAACCTAAAAATGAAGTGTGCACCCAACATCATGGCAGAAATCTTTCATCCAAAAGCTGTCAGTGTGGGTGGGACTCCATTACAGACAATGGACAATGAGTTGCCTATGCTCACCTGTTTGGCAATAAAAGTTGTAGCTTACCCTACCTCCAGTCAAGTAAAGAGAGACAATGGTACATTGATCAGGTTGCCAGGATTGCAGGGACAGCCTGCAAGACAAAGATTATGGCATTTTCCCAGCTCCTGGAGGTGTATCTGCTGTGGGAATAGAGGAATAATCATTCATCTCAGCACACAGGCCCATGGAAGATCAATGACACCACAACTGACATTGGGTGTGTGGGCCTGGGAGACTGAAAAACACCACTAGAGGAGGAAGACAGAGATAAATCAATGGAGAAGTCAGCATCTAAGATCTTGGCCATGTGAATGCATATCAAGACACGACTTGTGTAGGGAAGCCTGGGTGGGTCAGTCAGTTAAGCTTCTACCTAAAAACTGGATCCTGATGCAGGGTCCTGGGATAGAGCCCTGCCTGGACTCCCTGCTCAGTGGGGAGTCTACTTGTCACTCTGCCTCTGGACCTCCTCAGACCTTGTGTTCATTCTCTCTCTCTCTCACAAATAAATAAAGTCTGTAGAAAAACTGATCTGTCTAAGGAAATGAAAAGAAAACATAGTTCAGGGACGCCTGGGTGGCTCAGTGGGTTAAAGCCTCTGTCTTCAGCTCAGCTCATGATCTCAGAGTCCTGGGATAAAGCCCTGCATTGGGCTCCCTACTCACTGGGGAGCCTGCTTCCCCTTCTCTCTCTGCCTGCCTCTCTGCCTATATGTGATCTCTGTCAAATAAATAAATAAAATCTTTTTAAAAAAAGAAAAAAAAAGAAAACATGGTTCAACTTTTTCAGAGGAAATTTCATTTTCTTATGCATGTAGGGAGAAAAAAATTAGGAAACCCCAGACACTAAGGAAACCACAGAGCACATCAGTTTATACTACATTTATGACTGATAAACATAAGGACTCGATCTCTGGGGTATGGTATAAAAAAAATTGCTAAGAGAAAGAACAACAACACACCAACCATGAATGGTGAAATGAAGAAAAAGATTACAAAAAGAATCAAAAACATCTCTGTATCCCAAGTTCGAGAGAGAGAAATAGAGTTAGAAAGGATACAAAGGACACATTCTCATGATATATGGAGAACTACAAAGACTAAAGAAAAAGGCATAACAGAAAAAAATGAGGACAGGAACTCACTAGACACTTTGAAAAAGAGACTGGCTAACAGTTAGTGCCCAACTCTGTAGTAATAGAGAGAAACACCACCAGCAATAAAGCAGATAAAAGTAGGACATGGTATGATCATGTATGAACCAGGAGCCAAACATCAAAATCACATAAGCTGTCAAAATGGGGACAACGCAGAAACTGAAATTTTTCCTTTATCTATAAATAAAAAACTGGATGAT
>NW_026750169.1:0-1677 GCF_022355385.1 Mustela nigripes
TGCCTACTTGTGATCTCTGTCTGTCAAATAAATAAATAAAGTCTTTGGGAAAAAAAAAAAAACAAAAACCCTGAAACTCTATACCCATTAAAATCCACGAGACGCTTATTTCCCTTCCCCTCAGCTCTTGGCAACCATTTTTTAATTTTCTCTTTCTATGATTTTGGCTACTTTTTTTTTTTTTTTTTTTTCAGCAGTGAGTATGATGTTACCTATGTGCTTTCCATATATGGCTTTTATTTCTTTGCGGTAGTTTTCTTCTGTTCCTACCTTGTTGCGAGTATTCCTCATGAAAGGGAGTTGAATTTTGTCAAATGCTGCTTCTGCATCAATTGAGATGATCATATTTTTTTTTCTTTATTTTGTTAATGTGGTGTGGTGTTAATCATTTCATACATTGAACCATCTTTGCCTCTCAGGTATAAATCCCACTTGATCATGGTGTATGAGCCTTAATGTGCTGTCAAATTCAGTATGGTAGTTTTTTTTTTCTTCTTTTCTTGAAGATTTTTGCATCAATATTTATTACAGGTATTAGTCTATAGTTATCTTTTCTTATTGTGTTTGTCCAGTTTTGGTATCAGGGTAATCCTAGCCTCATAGAATTAGTATAGGAGTGTTCTCTTCTCTAATTTTTTGGAAGAGTTAGAGAAGGATTACTTTTAATTCTTCCTTAAATATTTGTAGGAATTCTCCAATGAAACCATATGGCCTTAAGTTTTTCTTTGTTAAGTATTTGATTACTGACTCAACTGCCTTAGTATTTGTAAATCTGCTCTGACTTTATTTTTTCATGATTCAAGCTTGGTAGGTTGTATGTTTCTAGGAATTTATCCATTTCTTTTAGGTTATCTAATTTTTTGGCATATAGTTTTTCATATTTTTCTAATTCTTTATATTTCTGTGGTGTCAGTTATAATGTCCCCTTTTTTATTCTTAATTTAGTTATTTGTGTTTTTCTCTTTTTTTCTTTGTTATGCTAAGAGTCAGTTTTGTTGATCTTTGGAGAAAAAAACAACTCTTGGCTTTCTTTAGTTTTTCTATTGTATTTATTTTCTCTATTTTACTTATCTCCATTCTAATGTTTATTACTTCCTTTTTTTCTGGTAATTTTAGATTTAGTTTGTTCATCTTTTCCTAGTTTCTTGAGGTGTAAAGTTGGATTGTTGATTTGAGATCTTTCTCTTTCTTTCTCTCTCTCTCCCTCTTTCTTTTTGTAAGCATTTACACCTGTGAACTTTCCTCTTAGTACTGCTTTTGCTGCATCCCATAAGTTTTGTTTTGTTTTGACTTTGTTTTCATCTTGTCAAGATATTTTCTAAATTCTCTTGTAATTTCTTCTTTGACTTGGTTATTTAAAAATGAGTTTTTTTGATTTCTGTATATTTGTGTATTTTCCGGTTTTCCTTCTGCTGTCAATTTCTAGTTTCTTTCCATTGTGCTTAGAGAAGATACTTTATATAATTTCAATCTTCTTGAATTTGTTAAGACTTGTTTTGTGGCTAATATGTGGTCTATTTTGGAAAACGTTCCTTTTTTTTTTTTTTTTTATTTTTATAAACATATATTTTTATCCCCAGGGGTACAGGTCTGTGAATCACCAGGTTTACACACTTCACAGCACTCACCAAATCACATACCCTCCCCAATGTCCATAATCCCACCCCCTTCTCCCAA
>NW_026750170.1:0-1677 GCF_022355385.1 Mustela nigripes
GAAAGTTGGTCAGAACAAACCATTTTATAGAAATATGACAAGTTGAAATTTTTTTTTTAACTCCGTTAAATAACGAAGGTGGAAAAAATAGGCTGGAAATGTATCATGACAGAAAAGTTATATTGGAAAAAGCTTTCCCATCATGGAGGAAATAGGACATTTGGTCAAGGATAAGGATTCTTACTGTGAGTTTTAAATTATCGTATTATGACTTTTCTTCCTTTTCTTTTCCTTTTTCTTTCTCTCTCTCTTTCTTTTCTTCTAACATGACTTTTATAATTCTCATGCCTAAATGAATCTTTAGTGGACCCAGTTATTTATTGCAAATTGTTTTTTCTTGGATATGTGTCTGTTTTTGTGCCAGTTCCATGTGTTCATCGTCATTAGCCATCAGAGAGATTCAAATCAAAAACACATTGAGATACCACCTTACACCAGTTACAATGGCCAAAATCAACAAGACAGTAAACAACAAGTGTTGGAGAGGATGTGGAGAAAGGGGAACCCTCTTACACTGTTTGTGGGAATGCAAGTTGGTGCAGCCACTTTGGAAAACAGTGTTACCCTATGACCCTGCAATTGCACTACTGGGTATTTACCCCAAAGATACAGGTATAGTGAAAAGAAGGGCCATCTGTACCCCAACGTTCATAGTAGCAATGGCCACAGTTGACAAACTGTGGAAAGAACCAAGAAGCCCTTCAACAGATAAATGGATAAAGAAGATATGGCCCATATATACAATGGGGTATTATGCCTCCATCAGAAAGGATGAATACCCAACTTTTGTATCAACAGGGACGGGACTGGCAAAGATTATGCTGAGTGAAATAAGTCAAGCAGAGAGAGTCAATTATCATATGGTTTCACTTACTTGTGGAGCACAAGGAATAACATGGAGGACATTGGGAGATGGAGAGGAGAAGTGGGTTGGGGGAAATAGTAGGGGGAGACAAACCATGAGTGCTGTGGACTCAGAAACAAACTGAGGGTTTTGGAGGGGAGGCAGGTGGGGGGCGTTGGTTGATCCTGGTGGTGGGTATTAAGGAGGGCATCTTTTCCATGGAGCACTGGGTGTGGTGCATAAACAATGAATTTTGGAACACACACAAAATTAAATTTAAAAATTTTTTTGATAAAAATTCCTCAACTTTTTTCTATAACCCCATTTGTGCCCCATTGGATATATCCTTTCAATGTATATATTTCTCCTTAGAATTCTTATTACCAATTCTTTCTTCATGTGAAAGCTGATGTATTAGAAACATTTCTTTTTCTATTTTTTCTCTTGAGAGATAATTATGGCTTTCAGGTAGTGATAGATGGCCACTAATTGAGCAATTTACTTTATAGCCAAAAAATTAAATTCTTTACTATAGTATTTATAAATAAATAATTGTAGAGTGAGAAAAGTCAGTAGTATTAGGGATATACTATGAAAAAAAGCCTCTGTTTTATATGTATTTATAATATGTATATAATATATATTTATAATATGTAATTGAAAAATTTTAAGAGACTTCTGTTTATGGTATATCCATAATCACACTTACATATACTGAAAAGTATGTTTTTTCTACATACCATTTTTTAACTTACATTTTTCCTTTTTTTCCTTGTCTTACACTCGTGCTTGATTGATTGGTCATGTCTTATATTTTTCCTTTTTTCTTCCTT
>NW_026750171.1:0-1677 GCF_022355385.1 Mustela nigripes
GTTCGAGTTAAGGTCAGGCTCACAGTCAGGGTCAGGTTTAATTTTCAGGTCAGGGTCGGGGTCACTGTTAGGGTCAAGGTTAGGTTTATGGTCATGGTCTGGGTCATTCTCAGAGTGAAGTTTAGCACCAGTGTCAGGTTGAGGGTCAGGTTCAGGTTGGTTTAAAATCCACATTCGGGTCAGGGACAGGTTTTTGTAGTCGTCAGTGTTAGTGTCATGGTTTGGATTAGGGTCAGGGTCATGGTCAGATGAAGGTCAGGGCCAGGGTCAGTTTGAGGGTCATGCTTTGGTATAGGGTCAATATTCGGTTCAGTGTCACACTTAGGTTTTGGCGGTAGGGGTTGGGATGGGGTTTGGGTTAGATTTAGAAGTAAGGTTATTGTTAGGGTGGGTTAGACAGCGTAAGGTCAGGGTTAGGGTTTGGTTTAGGGTAGGGTTTAGTGTTAGGGTCAGGGTCAGCATTAGGTTTAGGTTCAGGGTCCGTAGAGGGTCATGGTTAGAGTTACCTTTAGGTTTAGGGTTAGCGTCAGGCTCACAGTCACGGTCAGGCGTAGGGTTAGGGTGCGGGTTAGGTCAGCGTCATGGTTAGGATTAGGGTCAGGGTCAGGGTCCTGGTTAGGTTTGAGTCATGGTTACGGTAATGTCAGAGTTAGGTTTAGGTTCAGGGTCCACATCAGGGTCAGTGTCAGGCTTAGGATTAGGTTTAGGGTTATGGTCAGGATCACAGTCTGGGTCAGGTTCAAGGTCAGGGTCAGGGCTTGGGTTATGTTTTAGGACAGGCTCACAGTCAGTGTCAGGGTCAGGGTTAGTGGTTTCTGTTAGGGTTAGACCCTCTTCTGGGTCATGGACCCATCCCTTCAGGGTCTCAGGATAAACCCTGGGCAGAAGGGTTTATACCCTACACCTGATCCAACTTAACCAACCTTAAACTGGGTTGTGAACATGCCTTGACCACCAGATATCTAAAACCTCATCAGCCTGATCATGCTTGGGTCATCTCCACCCACGATGGCATAGCCAGGTCCTCTTTACACACAGACACAGAAACCCAGTGGCACACACACACAAGCACACACACACACACAGAGCAGAGACAGGGAGGAGACCTAGGGCTACACTGGTCGATAAGAAGGTGTGGGACTCTCTGACTCTGAGCCCCCTGGTGTCCCCTGTTGATTTTATTAGCCAAAGGGCTGAGGCATTGGGGAAACCTGATATGACCTGCCAGGGAGTGGACGTGTCTGGCGGATGAGCTCTCTTCTCCCTGCATCCTCTCAGGTTCAGTACAGCTGAAGAACATGTCGCTTCCTTTAGGAAGTGCCTAGAAATGGGCTGGGCATGGGGGGTTTCTCTGTAATGGGGTGCCTGGATACGTGGGTTCCAATTCCCTTGGGCTCTGTCATCAGGGAAGTGAGTTCACCACTGCCTGGGGGCTCCTTACCAAACTTCCTGCTCCACCAGAGCTCCCTGAGCCGCCGGTCCCCACGCTGCTCAAGGCTCACACTCCACTCAACGCAGTCCCCATCCAGTGACCCTCATACAGCCTCCTCCCAGACCCTGGGAGGCCTAGGTGCAGCTGTTGTCCCCGCTGGAGGGAACAGAGCTGGGTTTAGAGCAGGTTAGTGTTAGGGTTAGGGTTAAGAATGACTTAGGGTCAGGGTTAGGGTTAGACGTCTA
>NW_026750172.1:0-1677 GCF_022355385.1 Mustela nigripes
TTCACGAACATGAGTGACACGATATCCAGAGACAAAAACTTGAGCAAGAGCCTCACACTCGCCCTTTTTTTATATCCCGAAGAGTTCTCCTCATGGTCTGTAGATCAGTCCTGCCATACCTATGACCCGAAACATAAGCCGAGTTTGTGTTTTCAGACAACTGTCCAAATAGCCCTGGCCTACACACCCTACAGGCTCAGGCCCCTGGGGCCAAACCTGACGACTGTGCTGGCCCTCTCCAAGGGATTTGTATGTGCCCATTCCAATGGCCACAACCCTACTAAGAGGATAAACCTCCAAAGTCCCTGAGGCAATCCCAATATTTGTGGCTTCCCAGGACCAACAGGGGCAATCTAGGCCCATCTGAGCACCTACCGGCACTCAGACCCGTAGACTGATGTCCCCAGAGGTAAAAAGGAAAGAACAGGCCCCTAGGCACCTATTGGATCCATTGCTTTGGTTTCCAGGCATCTTTCCTCAGAGGCCTGGATTTCAATAACAGCATATGGCTGTTTCTTGACTCAACCAACAGAACAAATCTCATCTACACATGGGAAAATTGCACGATGGAGCTGTGTGAAAGCCTCTCTTTAGGAGAGCCCTTCAGGGCCCCAGTGCCACCGCTTCATTCCAAGTCTCCATAGACACAAAATCATATTAGGACACATCCACAGGAGAGTCCATTTCAACTAAGCCTCCTCGGTTACTCCCCCAGATGCAGCAGATCTAACCTGTATTGTTGCTTGGGGACAATTGGAATGCGAGGTGGGCTACCCAGCCATCCATCCTTAGAACCCTGCTCAGAATCATTGTCCTGCAGCCAACCAGCAGGTCTCAATTGCCCTGCAGAAGAATCTTTGCATTTGGGAGCTTCTCACAACTTCCATCGTGGGAAAACCACCATGGCCTCGAGTTCCACAACCCTTTCAGGAAGGGGCCATCAGGGACAGAATGACCAACCTGAGCGATCGTCTGATCCTCGCCCTGACTTCAGATGCACGAGATTTCGATTCAGGTCTGTAGATTGTGCCTGCCATATCCTCACCCAGAAACCTAGGCCTAGCTTGGATTCTCAGACTTCCGTCCTCAGACTACTGGCACACAAGCCCTCCAGTTTGGCAATCCAGAACTATAATGCAGCACTCTGCCTGCCCTCCAGAAGAAAAACATTGCCCTCTGGGGCTACCCATAAACCCCAAATGAGGATCAACGGGGCACGCCCTTCGGCTCTACCCCAAATATATAGGCTGGCCTCGGCACTAATGCCCTTTCTGACACAGCCTGAGCATGGACCTCCTGGCCCCACCCAGACAGCTGGCCGCACTCTGAGCAAATCGGACCCGCCATGGCCTTAATTCGTCATCTGTTCTCAACCTCGGTTTTAAGGCTTCAGAACCTAGACCTTATCTCCAATCATGGCCCGGGTTTGAAAATGATGCAGAAATCAGAACTATTTCCCTATGGCAAGAAACCTTGTGGTTGGCATATTGTCCAAGGTTCCGTGTACTTGAAACCAGTGTGGCCCATGAGGCCCCGCCCATGCCTGCGGGCCACATTGGTCACAAACAGACATTGTGACCCTCAGCCTGAGCCCAGTCCTCAGGTAAGGCCTCTCAGTGGCTGGATGGAGAGACAGCATATTGGGCTTGCCATGCCCCTAGGCCCCAATTTTTAACC
>NW_026750173.1:0-741 GCF_022355385.1 Mustela nigripes
TGTAGTTCTGAATTGCCAAACTGGAGGGCTTGTGAGCCAGTAGTCTGAGGACGGAAGTCTGAGAACCCAAAGTTTCTGGGTGAGGATATGGCAGGCACATTCTACAGACGGGAATCGAGATCTCGTGCATCTGAATTCAGGGCTAGGTTCAGACGATCGCTAGGTTGGACATTCTGTCCCTGATGGCCCCTCTTGAAGGGGGGGTGGATCACGAGGCCATGGGGGTTTTCCCACGATGGGAGTTGTGAGAAGCTCCCAACTGCAAAGATTCATTTACAGGACAATTGAGACCTGTTGGTTGGCTCCAGGACAATGATTCCGAGCAGGGTTCTGAGGATGGATGGCTGGGTAGCCCACCTCGCATTCCAATTGTCTCCAGGCAACAAGACAGTTTAGATCTGCTCGTTCTGGGGTAGCAACCGAGGAGGCTGAGTTGAAATGGACTCTCCTGTTGATGTGTCCTAATATGATTTTGTGTCCGTGGAGACCTTAGAATGAAGCAGTGGCACTGGGGCCCTGAATGGTTCTTCTAAAGAGAGGCTTTCACACAGCTCCGTCGTGCAAGTTTCCCATGTGTAGATGAGATTTGTTCTGATGGGTGAGTCTAGAAACAGCCATATGCTGTTATTGAAATCCAGGCCTCTGAGGAGAGATGCCTGGAAACCAATGCAATGGATCCGATAGGTGCCTAGGGGCCTGTTCGTTCCTTTTTACCTCTGGGGTCATCTGTCTACGGGTCTG
>NW_026750173.1:841-1676 GCF_022355385.1 Mustela nigripes
TGCATTGGTTTCCAGGCATCTCTCCTCAGAGGCCTGGAAACCAATGCAATGGATCCGATAGGTGCCTAGGGGCCTGTTCGTTCCTTTTTACCTCTGGGGTCATCTGTCTACGGGTCTGACTGCCGCTAGGTGCTCAGATGGGCCCAGATTGCCCCTGTTTGTCCTGGGAAGCCACAAATATTGGAATGGCCTCAGGGACATTGGAGGTTTATCCTCTTAGTACGGTTGTGGCCATTGGAATGGTCACTCACAATTCCCTTGGAGAGGGCAAGCACCGTCGTCAGGTTTGGCACCAGGGGCCTGAGCCTGTAGGGTGTGTATGCCAGGGCTGTTTGGACAGTTGTCTGAAAACACAAACTCGGCTTATGTTTCGGGTCATAGGTATGGCAGGACTGATCTACAGACCATGAGGCGAACTCCTCGGGATATGAAAAAAAGGCGAGTGTGAGGCTCTTGCTCAAATTTTTGCCTCTGGATATCGTGTCACTCATGGTCGTGAAATTTCCGGGTGACTTCATGGGATATGGACGAGTCTTACTCTCTGAGGGTTTGGCCCAGTCCAAAGAGTTTGGGGTCATTCTGTGTGATGGAAGAAGTCCGTTGTTCTGTTGTTGTTGATTTGTTTTGTTTTGTTTTTCAACCTCAGGTGTCCCACCAAATGAGGGATTCCAGAGTAGAGCCCTGGGATGGGCTACTTGAGAACCAGAAATCTGGTTAAAATTGGGGCCCAGGGACATGTCAAGCCCATTATGACATCTAATGGTCCAGCCACTGAGAGGACGTACTAGAGGACAGGACTCACGTTGAGGGTCACAGTGCGTGTTTATGCCCTCGT
>NW_026750174.1:0-1174 GCF_022355385.1 Mustela nigripes
CTTGCCAACAGGCGCCTACCCTGAACTCGAGAAACAACTCGCAGAAATCACTGGCCATCAGATGCCGTCTTCCTCCAGCATGTGGAAGCTTGGAGGAGGCACGGGGTTTAAGGGGAAGGAGAGGGGACAGTCCCACAAAACTCCCTATTCAGTGCACGGGGCGGTGTGCAGGGATCCTGTCACCTCTCCATTCCTGTGGGGAAAGCACTGGCCTAGTCAGCGAGTCCTTTGGAGAGCCAGAGTAAAAGGTCAAGCGATGCCTACACTGGGAGATGGTTGTGTGCATAGAGTGCCATCCTAGGCTACGCACGCTACTGCACGGTTGTGGCTGTGTCTGCTTAGTTCAGCCTGGCAGGGTGAACCCAGACGCGAACATGGACCCGGGATAGCAAGGCCCAAGAGGCTCCAGCTCTCCCGCAGCTCCTCTTCCCTGATGCGACAGAAGCCTTGCTGAGGAAGCAAGGGCGAAGTGCTGTTCGCTCCAAGCCAAAGCCTCTGGGAAAGCACAGCATTCGCCGAGAAATGTTCTGCCGGCTGCTGCTGCTTGCCTGAGCACAGTCTCGCGGTGGGAGAAACCCGCATACAGCGAAAGCGGCAAAACTAGTGTCACCCGCTCCCTGTGCGGAGAGATGGAAGCCTGGCTGCTAAGGAAACATGAGGGGACCCCTAGGGCATGCGTGCGTGCTCCACTCTGAGGAAGGAGCCTGGGCAGAAGGCCGGCCTGTCCTGGGCCTCTGGTCCCAAGGGTACAGCATTTCTTTGGCCCCCTGTCCCAAGGTAAGACGGGCTTGCCCCAAGGTGCCTTACACGGAATTCGCAGAAACAACCCCATGGAGAAATGGGCAGTACGATTCCGCCTTCCACCAAGATGTGGCAGTGTTGTGGGTGGCAGGGGGTGTCCCGGGGAAGGAGTGGAGGCAGTCCCACACAGTTCACCATCCCAGTGCACGGACCGTGTGCAGGGATCCTGTCGCCTCCTCTCTCCTGTGGTGAAGGCACTGGCCTAGACCCCGAGTCTGCCTGAGTGCCTGAGCAAAAGGCAGAGCCTTACCTACACCAGGAGATGGTAATAGGCAAAGAGTGCCATGCTAGGCCTCCCACGCTGTTGCATGGTTGTGGCTGTGTCTCCTTAGTTCGGCCTGGCAGGGTGAACCCAGGACGCGAACATGGAGCC
>NW_026750174.1:1274-1676 GCF_022355385.1 Mustela nigripes
GGCGACAGGATCCCTGTCGCCTCCTCTCTCCTGTGGTGAAGGCACTGGCCTAGACCCCGAGTCTGCCTGAGTGCCTGAGCAAAAGGCAGAGCCTTACCTACACCAGGAGATGGTAATAGGCAAAGAGTGCCATGCTAGGCCTCCCACGCTGTTGCACGGTTGTGGCTGTGTCTCCTTAGTTCGGCCTGGCAGGGTGAACCCAGGACGCGAACATGGAGCCTGGGAGAGCAAGGCCCAAGAGGCATCAGCTCTCCCGCAGCTCTTCTTCCGTGACGCAACTGAAGCCTTGCTGAGGAAGCAGCGGCGAAGTGCTGTCGCTCCAAGCCAAAGCCTCTGCGAAAGCACAGCATTGGCCGAGAAATGTTCTGCCGGCTGCTGCTGCTTGCCTGAGCCCAGTCTCGC
>NW_026750175.1:0-1676 GCF_022355385.1 Mustela nigripes
TAAAAAGATTATCCACCATGATCAGGTGGGATTCATCCCTGGGCTACTTGGATGGTTCAACATTCGCAAATCAATCAATGTGATACAAAAAATTAATATGAGAAGAGAGAAGAACCACATGGTCCTCTCAATTGATGCAGAAAAAGCATTTGACAAAATCCATCATCCATTCCTGATTAAAACGCTTCAAAGTATAGGGATAGAGGGAACATTCCTGAACCTCATCAAATCTATCTATGAAAGACCCACAGTAAATATCATTCTCAATGGGAAAAAGCTTGCAGCCTTCCCATTGAGATCAGGAACAAGACAAGGATGCCCACTTTAACCACTCTTGTTCAACATAGTATTAGAAGTCCTAGCAACAGCAATCAGACAACAAAGAGAAATAAAAGGTATCCAAATTGGTAATGAAGAAGTCAACTCTCTTCGCAAATGGCATGATTCTTTATATGGAAAACCCAAAAGACTCCACCCCCAAACTACTAGAACTCATACAACAATTCAGCAACGTGGCAGGATACAAAGTCAATGTGCCCAAATCAGCGGCTTTCTTATACACTAACAATAAAAATACAGAAATGGAAATTAGAGAATCGATTCCATTTACTATAGCACCAAGAACCATAAGATACCTGGGAATAAACCTAACCAAAGAGGAAAAGGATCTGTACTCGAGGAACTACAGAACACTCATGAAAGAAATTGAAGAAGACACAAATAGATGGAAGACTATTCCATGCTCTTGGATCGGAAGAATAAACATTGTTAAAATGTCTATACTGCCTAGAGCAATCTATACTTATAATGCCATTCTGATCAAAATTCCACCGGTATTCTTCAAAGAGCTGGAGCAAATAATCCAAAAAATTGTATGGAATCAGAAGAGACCCCAAATCGCTAAGGAAATGTTGTAGAACAAAAATAAAGCTGGGGACATCATGTTACCTGATTTCAAGCTTTATTACAAAGCTGTGATCACCAAGACAGCATGGTACTGGCATAAAAACAGACACATAGACCAGTGGAACAGAGCCCAGATATGGACCCTCAACTCTATGATCAATTAATCTTTGACAAAAAAAAGAAAAAAATATACAGTGGAAAAAAGACAGTCTCTTCAATAAATGGTGCTGGGATAACTGGACAGATATATATAGAGGAATAAAACTGGACCATTCTCTTACACCATACAGAAAGATAAACTCAAAATAGATTAAAAACCTCAATGAGAGACAGGAATCCATCAGAATCCTAGAGGAGAACATAAGCAGTAACCTCTTCGATTTCAGCCACAGGAACTTCTTTCAAGATATGTCTCCAAAGGCAAAGGAAACAAAAACGAAAATAAACTTTTGGGACTTCATCAAAATCAAAAGCTTCTGCACAGCAAAGGAAACAGTCAAAAACACAAAGAGGCAACCCACGGAATGGGAGAAGATATTTGCAAATGACAGTACAGACAAAAGGTTGATATCCAGGATCTATAATGAACTCCTCAAACTCAACACACATGAAACAGGCAAACACATCAAAAAATGGGCAGAAGATATGAACAGACACTTCTCCAATCAAGACATACAAATGGCCATCAGACACATGAAAAAATGTTCATCATCATTAGCCCTCAGGGAGTTTCAAATTAAAACCACATTGAGATATCACCTTACACCAGT
>NW_026750176.1:0-1676 GCF_022355385.1 Mustela nigripes
TTGGCCCCGTCCAAAGAGTTTGGGTTCATTCTGTGGGATGGAAGAAGTCCGTTGTTCTGTTGTGGTTGATTTGTTTTGTTTTGTTTTTCAACCTCAGGTGTCCAACCAAATGAGGGATTCCAGAGTAGAGCCCTGGGGAGTTGTGACCTGACAACCAGTAATCTGGTTAAAAATTGGGGCCTAGGGACATGTCAAGCCCATTATGACATCTAATGGTCCAGCCACTGAGAGTATTTAATAGAGGTCAGGAATCACGCGGAGGGTCACAATGCGTGTTTATGCCCTCATTGCACTCAAGAATGGGCGTGACTTCAGGGTGAATACTGTTTTCTCCTACACTGAACGTAGGACAACATGCCAACCACAAGGTTTCTTGCCATTGGTAAGCAAGATTTCTGATTTCTGCATCACAGTCACCCCTGGGCAGTGATTGTAGATAAGGTCTAGGTTCTGAAGCCTGAAAACTGAGGTAGGGCAGAGATGATGACCTAAGGCCATGGCGGGTCTCATATCCTCAGTGTGCGTTCAGCTGTCTTTGTGTTGCTCAGGAGGTCCCGGCTCAGGTTGTGTCAGAAAGTGCATTACTGCCCAGGTTAAACTATATAATTTGGGTACTTTCAAGTACCGTGTAGGTATATTCTCATTTAATGTCCCAGACAGCTCATTAGGCAATATATTTTCTAGAGGGCAGGCAGAGTGCTGCAATGATGGTCCAGAATTGCCAATCTTGTGGGCTTCGGGGCCAGGAGTGTGAGGATGGAAGTCTGAGAACACAAGCTAGACTTGGGTTTCAGGGCGAGGGCACGGCAGGTACCACCTGAGATCTGAAGCAATATCTCATGCTTCTGAAGTTAGAGCGAGGATCAGACGTTGGCTCAGCTTGGATTTTCTGTTCATGACGGCACCTTTATGAAGGGAGCGGATTCTCTAGAGCGTGGAGGTTTTCCCACGGTGGGAGTGGTGGGATGCCCCCTCCAAGGATTCCTTCTGCGGGACAATTGAGACCTGTTGGACAGCTCCAGGACATCCCATATGGATGAGTCCAGACCAACGTTCGAGGATGGATGCCTGGGAAGCCCGCCTCGCATTCCAATTGTCTCCTAGCGACAAGAGAGTTTAGATCTGATGGCTCTGCGCGTGCAACCGGGGAGGCTGAGTTGAAATGGACTTTCCTGAGGATGGGTCTAATGAGTGTTTGTGTCCATAAGGGCCTTTAAATGGGGCGGTGGCACCGGGACCCTGAAGTATTCTCCTCAGCTTTTGACAAGCTCCCATGCACAAGTTTCCTTGTGGAGACGAGGTTTGTTCTGATGGGTGCCACAGGAAAACCCCAATGCTGGTATTGAAAACTAGTGTTTTGAGGAGACATGCCTGTAAACCAAAGCAATGGATCTGATTTTGGCCTAGGGTCCTCTCTGGTTCAATCTTCTTCTCTGGGGACATCCTCCTAGGGTATGAGTGGAGGTAGATGCACAGCTGGTGTCAGACTGACATTTTTTGTCCCGGGCGACCTATACTATTGGAATGGCCTCAGGGACTTTGGAGGGTTCTCCTAATTTGTAGGATTTTGGACAATGGAATGGGCAGAATTTCCATGGATTGGGTAGGCACAGTCCTAATGTGTGGCTCCAGGGTCGCCAGCCTGGATGGTGTGTGGCCCAGGACTTTGAGGACAG
>NW_026750177.1:0-1676 GCF_022355385.1 Mustela nigripes
ACTATAAAATTCTGGGAAGAAAAATATAGGGACAAATCATGTCCCAGAATTTGGCAAAGGATTCTTGAATAGACACCAAAAGCATAAACAACGAATATAAAATTCACCAAAATTAAAAACTTCAAAAGACACCATCCGGAGAATGAAAAAAACACCACAAGAAGGGGAAAAATATTTTCAGAATCATATATGACAAGGGACTTAGATCTAAAATACATAAAGAACACTTAAAACAATACAAGACAACTCAATTAAAAATGGGCAAAAGATCTGTATACAGATATAAATGTTCAATAAGTACATGAAAAGATGCTTGACCTCATTAGCGATCAGGGCAAAAGGTACAGCCATCCAGGACATCTAGAATCAAAACCTCCATAACAAGTGCTGGGGAAGAGAAGGAGGAACCAGGAGCAGATGGCACACGGCACACCCACTGTAGGAAACAGTCTGGAAGGTTTTTTAAAAAAGTGCATCCCTGACTTCCGGGAAGATGGCAGAGAAGGGCCCTTCGCACACCTCGGCATACGGACACAGGATAACACGTTCACTTAAATCGCCCAGAAAACGACCCAAGGACCACAGCACCATGGAGAGAAGAGGACACATGAGGGCGGGTGGGGAGAGTGGACATGTGCTTGGGAGCTTAAGGGCCAAGGCCACTTGCAGCCAGGAAGGACCAGAATGTGCAGGGAGGGGAGATGACAGATCCTCACGCCTGGGAGCCTGCAGGGCCCGAGTTCCCATAACATTTGTCTCTGCAAACCAGGGCGGCCAAATTCCGCAAGTTCCTACAACTACTTGGAACTTAAAGCCTGGAACTTTAAAAACCAACAGGCTCCATTCTGGAGAGGCTGGAGGGAGAGCAGAAAAGCAGCAAGGGTGGTTTGAGAGAGGACTGGGGCGGATGGGAGATCGAGTTCCTCACTGATCTCAGAGCCCAGACCAGAGGGACGGACTTCCCTTGGAGACTCCTCCAGGAACAAAGGAGCTGGCAGGCGCACCACTACCCCGTTCGGCCCCCACGCAGAGCCTGGATGGGGCCAGCATCCAGTATGTAACCTGCTCATGTGGTACCCTGCTGCCCCCTCACAGCTGGGCCTGCCTCAGCCCTGGTGTGGCAGGTCCCCTCCCCAGAAGACCATGCAAACCTTGCCAACATGCCGCGTCCCTGCTGAGGGTTTTGCAGGCCTCAGTCCCAGCAACAGCCGTGGGTCACCTTCCCTGGAGGACGCTCGATCCCTGTTAAAAATGCACACCCTGCGTGTGCCCTGCAGAGTGGCCCTGGCCAGCCTGTCTCCTCGGAGCTGTGGGCAGCCCTGGCAGAGTGCCAGTGCACAGAGCGGGCACTGCCCATCCCACTCGCACACTTTGTGGAGAGGCCCGGGCTTGGCAGCAGGGGCGCCGCCCCCTCTGTAGGAGGACAGGGCCACCTTGCTGAAAGTGTGCACACCACCTACTACCTTCAAGATCTGGAGAGGTCACAGACTATCTGCACAGAGACAGACACCAAGAATTACATAAAATGAGCAGAGGATTATGTCCCAAATGAAAGGAAAAAAACCAACAAAAGACCTAAGTGAAACATATCAGTAGTATGACCAATAGGAACTTAAAGTAACATCGTAGAGAGACTCACTGGACTTGAGAAAAGAGAGGAGGACATCAGTGAGACC
>NW_026750178.1:0-1676 GCF_022355385.1 Mustela nigripes
CATCATCTCTTTCCTGGTTCTGAGGCCCTTGGCGCTCAGTAGGTTAGTGTCTTATTCTCTGGTTTAGGCCATTGATGAAATACCAGGCCCAGAGAAGAAGGTCCTGCTGGGTGTCTGAAGAAAGTACAGCCTTTTAGATGAAGCTTTCTGGGGAATTTGTTAGTAACCACTAACAAATGGTCTGCTTCTGATAGGAAGGGAAATGTTTTTTTAAGATTTTTTTATTTATTTGACAGACAGAGATCACAAGTAGGCAGAGAGCAGGCAGAGAGAGAGGTGGAAGCAGGCTCCCCGCTGAGCAGAGAGCCAGACATGGGGCTCAATCCCAGGACCCTAGGATCATGACCTGAGCCGAATGCAGAGGCTATAACTCACTGAGGCACTCGGGTGCCCCAGGAAGGGAAATTTTTTTAAGAGTATTTTCTCTTTGAATCTATGTTGAGGTTTGGTTTGTGGTTCTTTCTGACATCTCATGTAGGTGGAATTACTTCTGAGGTTGGTTTTCTGGAACCGCATATCAAATCGAGCTATTTTGTTAGCAATAAATAAATAAATAAATAAATAAATAAATAAAATGTCAGGTGTTGGTATAAAGCTATTATGGTTTTCAAAACCCCAAACTATAATTCATGTATTGTGGTCATTCTTTATCATATCAAACAGGAGAGAGGTGGCAGAAACGCAATTTTAGGTTAATTTTTTTACAAGGAAGATTGACTTATGAACCTACTTTGTTATTCCTTTTCATTCAATTTCCCTGTACCTCCTTTTCTATTAATTGGAACGGTAACCCATCATTATTTTTATGTTGGCATGTGAGAATTAGAGATCAATGCCCAAAGTGAAAGCAGAAGGCAGGTTTATTAAAGCAAAAGCACACTCTATAAGGGAGATCAGGTGGTATTCCATGAGGTGGAGCTGGCCCTTACTTTATTTTGGGTTGGATATTTCTTGGTCTTTTTGAAGTGGGAGGACACTCAACATGCAGTGGATTGATCTCTAATGGAGGCTGCTTCCATACATTTGGGGGACTGCTACCACAGGTTGGGTAGTGGAGTTGTTGTTGTCATTTTTATTTTATTTTTTTCAGGGTTCCAAAATTCATTGTTTATGCACCGCGCCCAGTGCTTCATGCCATATGTGCCGTCCATAACTCCCATTAACAGGCTTAACCAACCCTCTGCCCCCTCCCTCAAAACTCTCAGTTTGTTTCTCAGAGTCCACAGTCTCTCATAGTTTGTCTCCCCCTCCAATTTCCCCCCACTCACTTCTCCTCTTGATCACCCAGTGTCTTCCGTGTTATTCTTTATGCTCCACAATTAAGTGAAACCATATGAAAACTGACAATCCCTGCTTGACTTATTTCACTCAGGATAATCTCCTCCAGTCCCGTTCATGTTGATACAAAAGTTGGGTATCCTTCCTTTCAGAAGGAAGCATAATACTCCATTGTAAAAATGGATCATATCTTCTTTATCCGTTCATCCATTGAAGGTCATCTTGGTTCTTTCCAAAGCAATGTGGCCATTGCTGCTATAAACATTAGGGTACAGATGCCCCTTCTTTTCACTGCACCTGTATCTTAGGGGTATTCCGTAGTGCAATTGCAGGGTCATAGGGTAGCTCTGATTTTAATTTCTTAAGGAGTCTCCACACTGTATCCCAAAGTAGCTGCA
>NW_026750179.1:0-1676 GCF_022355385.1 Mustela nigripes
TTTCATTCATAATTTTATGAATTTGGGCCTTCTCTCTTTTCTTTTGGTTAGTGTGGCCAATGGTTTATTGATCTTATTGATTCTTTCAAAAAACCAGCTTCTAGTTTCATTGATACGTTCTACTGTATCTCTGGTTTCTACCTCATTGATCTCAGCTCTAATCTTGATGATTTCCCTTCTTATGTGTGGAGTTGGTTTGATTTGTTGTTGATTCTCCAGTTCTTTAGGGTGTAGAGACAGCTCGTGTATCCTGGATTTTTCAATTTTTTTGAGGGAGGCTTGGATGGCTATGTATTTCACCCTTAGGACTGCCTTTACTGTATCCCATAGGTTTTGGACAGAAGTGTCTTCATTCTCATTGGTTTCCATGAATTGTTTCAGTTCTTCTTTGATCTCCCGGTTGATCCAAGCATTCTTAAGCAAGGTGGTCTTTAGCTTCCAGGTGTTTGAGTTCCTTCTGAACTTTTCCTTGTGATTGAGCTCCAGTTTCAAAGCATTGTTATCTGAGAATATGCAGGGAATAATCTTAGTCTTTTGGTATCGGTTGAGACCTGATTTGTGACCCAGTATGTGGTCTATTCTGGAGAAGGTTCCGTGTGCACTTGAGAAGAATGAGTATTCTGTTGTTTTAGGGTGGAATGTTCTGTATATATCTATGAGGTCCATCTGGTCCAATGTGTCATTCAATGCTCTTGTTTCTTTATTGATTTTCTGCTTCGATGATCTATTTCTGAGAGAGGTGTGTTAAGATCTCCTACGATTAGTGTATTCATATCAATATGACTCTTTATCTTGATTAACAGTTTTCTTAAGTAATTGGCTGCTCCCATATTGGGAGCATAGATATTTACAATTGTTAGATCATCTTGGTGGATAGTCCCTTTAAGGATTATGTAGTGTCCTTCTGTATCTCTGACTACAGTCTCTAGTTTGAAGTCTAATTTGTCTGATATGAGAATCGCTACCCCGGCCTTCTTTTGAGGCCCATCGGCATGAAAGATGCTTCTCCATCCCTTCACTTTCAGTCTGCGTGTATCTTTAGGTTCAAAATGGGTCTCTTGTAGACAACATATGGATGGGTCCTGTCGTTTTATCCAACCTGCAACCCTGTGCCGTTTTATGGGTGCATTTAGGCCATTCTCATTGAGAGTGATTATTGATAGATGCATTTTTATTGACATCGTGTTACCTTTGAAGTCTTTCTTTCTGTAGATTGTCTCTATATTTCTGTTCAATGCTATTCTTGGGATTTTTCCTCTTTTATAGACCCCCCTTAATATTCCCTGCAGTGTCGGCTTGGTGGTTGCATAGTCTTTTAAGCCTTGCCGGTCTTGGAAAGCCTTTATCTCTCCATCCATTCTGAATGTCAGTCTTGCTGGATAAAGTATTCTTGGCTGCATGTTCTTCTCACTCAGTGCCCTGAATATATCTTGCCAGCCCTTTCTGGCTTGCCAGGTCTCTGTGGACAGGTCTGATGTGATTCTGATGGGCTTCCCTCTGTAAGTAAGGAGCCTCTTTGCCCTGGCGGCTTTCAAAAGATTATACCTACAATTATAATTCCTTAATTTGACTATCAGGTGTCATGATGGTTTTTTGGAATGTATAATCTTGGGTGGAGATTTTTCAGCTTCTAGTACATGAACGCTGGTTCCATTCGCGAGATTGGGAAAATTTTC
>NW_026750180.1:0-1676 GCF_022355385.1 Mustela nigripes
ATGTATTGGTTTAAAGTCCACATTCGGGTCAGGGACAGGGCTATGTAGTGGTCAGAGTTAGTGTCAAGGTTAGGATTAGGTTTAGAGTCAGGGTCAGGTAAAGGTCAGGGCCAGGGTCAGGTTGAGGGTCAGGCTTTGGTATAGGGTCAATGTTCGGTTCAGTGTCACAGTTAGGTTTTGGAGGTAGGGTTTGGGATTGGGGTTTGTGTTACAGTTAGAAGTAGGGTTTCGGTTATGGTTAGGGTTAGGGTTAGACAGCGTAAGGTCAGAGTTAGGTTTGGTTTAGGGTAGGGGTTAGTGTTAGGTTCAGAGTCAGCATGAGGTGTAGGTTCAGGGTCCTTATTAGGGTCATGGTTAGAGTTACCATTAGGTTTAGGGTTAGGGTCAAGCACACTGTCACGGTCAGGGGCAGGTTTAGGGTCCGGGAAGGTCAGAGTCAGGGTTAGGATTAGGGTCAGGGTCAGGGTCCTGGTTCGGTTTGAGTCATGGTTACGGGAATATCAGAGTTAGGTTTAGGTCTGGGTCCACATCATGGTAAGTGTCAGGCTTACGTTTAGGTTTAGGGTTCAGGTCAGGATCACAATCAGGGTCATGGTCAGGGTCAGTGGTTACTGTAGGGTTAGCCCTGCTCCTGAGTCCTGGACCCATCCATTCAGGGTCCCAGGATAAACCCTGGGAAGAAGGCTGTAGACCCTACAACCAACCCACTAAAGCAGCCTTAAACTGCAGTGTGAACAACACTTATCATCCAGATATCTAACCCCTCATCACCTCATCCTGCTTGGAGCATCTCCACCCATGATGGCATGGCCAGGACCTCTTTACACACAGACACACAGACACCGAGAGGCGCACACACACACACACACAAACACACACACACGCAGAGACAGGGAGGAGACCTAGGGCTACACCCATAGATCAGAAGGTGTGGGACTCTCTGACTATGAGCCCCCTGGTGTCACCTTTTGATTTTATTAGCCAAAGGGCCTGAGGCGTTGGGGAAACCTGATATGACCTGCCAGGGAGGGGAAGTGTCTGGCGGGCGAGCTCAATTCTCCCTGTATCCTCTGGGCTTCAGTACAGTAGAAGAACATGTCGCTTCCTTTAGGATGTGCCTAGAATTGTTCTGCACAGGGGGTTTTCTCTGTTATGGGGTGCCGTGATACGTGGTTTCCAATTGCATTGGGCTCTGCCGTCAGGGAAGTGAGGTCACCACTGCCTGGGGGCTCCTTACTGAACTTCCTACTCCACCAGAGCTCCCTGAGCCGCCATTCCCCAAGCTGCTCAAGGCTCACACTCCACTCAATGCAGTGCCCATCCAGTGACCCCATACAGCCTCCTCCCAGCCCCTGGGAGGCCTGGGTGCAGCTGTTGACCCGCTGGAGGGAACAGAGCTGGGTTAAGACCAGCTTAGTGTTAGGGTTAGGGCTAAGAAAGACGTAGGGTCAGGGTTAGTGTTAGATGTCTTTGGGGTCAGGGTTAGCGTAAGGCTTAGGGTAGGGTCAGGGATAGGGTTGGGTTCATGGTTAGGTTTAGGGTCAGGATCACAGTAGGGTCAGGGTTAGCGTTACGGTCACAGTCAGGATCAGGTTCAGTGTTAGGCTGATGGTTAGGTTTAGGTCCAGGCAGGGTCATGGTCAGATTTAGGGTCAGGGTCAAGTTTTGGTGTGGGG
>NW_026750181.1:0-515 GCF_022355385.1 Mustela nigripes
CTGAAGAGTGAGCGAGTCTGAGGCGCGTGCTCAGGCTTTTGTCTCTGGATTTTGTATCAGCGATGGCCGTGGAATGTTGGGGAGGCCTCATGGGCCATGGACGAATCCTGCTCTCTGTGGACTTTGCCCGATCCCAATTGATTTCCGTCAATCTGTGAGATGGGAGGACTCCTTTCAGCTTTGTTACCTCAGAGGTCTCACCAAAAGAGGAATTCCAAAGCAGAGCCCTGGGGAAGAGTGAAGGGACAAACCGAACTATGTTTAAAACTTGCGGCCTAGGGTCATGGCAAATCCAATATGCTGTCTCTCCATCCAGCCACTGAGAGGCGTTACCTGAGGACTGGGCTCAGGCTGAGGGTCACAATTTGTGTTTGTACCAATGTGGCCCGCACGCATGGGCGGGGCCTCATGGGACACACAGGTTTCAAGTACACTGAAACTTGGACAACATGCCAACCACAAGGTTTCTTGCCATGGGGAAAGAGTTCTGATTTCTGCATCATTTTCAAACCTTG
>NW_026750181.1:615-1675 GCF_022355385.1 Mustela nigripes
TTCAAGTACACTGAAACTTGGACAACATGCCAACCACAAGGTTTCTTGCCATGGGGAAAGAGTTCTGATTTCTGCATCATTTTCAAACCGGGGCCGTGATTGGCGATAAGGTCTAGGTTCTGAAGCCTGAAAACCGAGGTTGAGAAGAGATTACGACCTAAGGCCATGGCAGCTCCGATGTGCTCAGTGTGCGGCCAGTTGTCTGGGTGGGTCCAGGAGGTCCAGGCTCAGGCTGCGTCTGAAAGGGCATTAGTGCCCAAGACAGCCAATATATTTGGGGTAGAGCCGAATGGTGTGCAGGTTATCCTCATTTGGGGTTTCTGGGTAGCCCCGGGGGGCAATGTTTTTCTTCTGGAGGGCAGGCAGAGTGCTGCAGTAGTTCTGGAATGCCAAACTGGAGAGCTTGTGGGACTGTAGTCTGAGAACGGAAGTCTGAGAACCCTAACTAGGCCTAGGATTCTGGGTGAGGATATGGCAGGCACAATCTACAGACCTGAATCGAGATCTCGTGCATATGAAGTCAGGGCGAGGATCAGACGATCGCTCAGGTTGGACATTCTGTCCCTGATGGCCCCTTCGTGAAGGGGGGGTGGATAACAAGGCCATTTGGGTTTTCCCACGATGGGAGTTGTGTGAAGCTCCCAACTGCAAAGACTCTTTGGCAGGACAATGGAGACCTGTCGGTTGGCTGCAGGACTAGGATTCAGAGCAGGTTTCTAAGGATGGATGGCTGGGTAGCCCACCTCGTATTCCAATTGTCTCCAAGCAACAAGACAGGTTAGATCTGCTGGATCTGGGGGAGCCACCGAGGAGGCTGAGTTGAAATGGACTCTACCGTGGTGTGTCCTAATATGATTTTGTGTCTATGGAGACCTTGGAATGAAGCGGTGGCACTGGGGCCCTGAAGGGTTCTCCTAAAGTGAGGCTTTCACATAGCTCCATCGTGAAAGTTTCCCTTGAGTAGATGAGATTTCTTCTGATGGGTGAGTCAAGAAACAGCCATATGGTGTCATTGAAATCCAGGCCTCTGAGGAGAGATGCCTGGAAACCAAAGGAATGG
>NW_026750182.1:0-1675 GCF_022355385.1 Mustela nigripes
GAAATCAAACTGCACCCTGACCTCCCTCTCAGAGAGAAGCCTCAGTCTGTTCTTCTGTGGGTGTTGCAGAGGCCATATAAATTTCCCCTTGGCTGCTGGCAGAGCAGTTTCTGAGTCGGGGTCCCTGGGGATGCAGGATCTTCTGCTTGTACCCAAAACCTCGGCAGCGGCAGCTGTCTGGGAGCTCCAGACCACTAGAGGGGTGGTTCCAAGCAGTGATCACACACTGAGATTTTCTCACTGCCCTGGGCTCGGAGTGCCTGGTCTTTCTGGGTCTAAGAGTGCCCGACTTGTGCACACCTCTTTCAGGGGAGGCTTTGGGTCGCCCGTGCGTCTCAGGCTCTGAGAACGGGGCCCAGGTCCGAAAGCACCAGCCTGGGCCTTTGTGCACCTCTCTCGGGGGAGATTTGGGGGCACAGGTCTTAGGCTCTGAAACAATGGTGTGTATCTAAGAGCATTGGCTGGGCCTCTGTACCCCTCTCAGGGGAGGATGAGGGACACGCGCATCTCAGGCTCTGTAGCAGGGCTCTCGCGTTCTGCCATCTGGCGTGGCTCCTATCCCCTAAAAGGAGCCAGAACCCATGCAATCTTGGGTGCGCTGGTGGCTCAGGGACCAAGCTCTGGTTTCTCCACTGCACTCTGTCTCAGCACCAGGGGATGCTGTCCTGGGACCGGGGACTTAAGTCCCTGTCCCTAGCCGCTCCGATTCCCACAATTTCCCGCCCATGATCCTTTGCTTTTTTGGAGTGCTTAAATCAGTCTCCAAATTAATGCAGGTCCCCAGACGCAGGGCACTCTCGCTCATATTATGGGTATTACTTTCCAACTGGTCACCTCTGGTGGCTCCATCCCCCTTTTGTTTATCTTCCAATATCATTCCGCCTTTCCCACTTTGCTTTATCTGCCCACTGGCGTGTTCTGCCGCTGTAGAGAACCAGATGTGTATAATTCTGATCTCAGGCTGATTTCATGGGTGATCAGAGTTCTTTGGTAGGTAATCAGCTTATTTTAGGGTACAGTTTGAAAAGGCGCCTCCTCCTACTTCCCTGCCATCTTGTCCCCCCCTGTTTAAGAAATTTCTAAAAAAGTTGATAAGTTATGTTGTTTGGGAGAATAAAGAAAAGGAACGTGCAGATAATTTGCTCAGGCTGGAGACTAGAACAAAGCCCTGTGCTGGATTTAAGGTATATATTGATCTATTAAAAGAAGTTGTATCACAATTTTTTTTTAGGAGAAAAAAACCCTGTGTGTGTACAAAAAATAAAATTAGATATAATGAAGGATAAAATATGACTATAATAATGAAGCTTCAAAAAGATATTTTTTATGAAAGGTATTATTAAGATAAACTAGTTAAAATATTAAAAGAGGGAAGCGTAAAAGTTTAAAAATTAGCATAAAAATAAAATTAAAAAATTAATTATCTTTGCAAGACTAAAAATCATGAGGAGAAAGCCATGAATTCCATGCTCTGCTTTCTCCTCCTCTGGAATTCCACTGTTCTCCTTGGTAAGTTAACTTAGTCTTGACTGGATTCCTTGCTGTTCTTTTGGGGGAGAGGGCTGTTGCAGTGATTCACGTGTGTCTTTGCCCAAGTCGGAAGTGCATCACCTTTACCAGGGTCCGGGCTAAGTAATCTGCTCGGGTTCACTCTTGGGAGCTTTTGTTCCCTGAA
>NW_026750183.1:0-1675 GCF_022355385.1 Mustela nigripes
GATGCCAGGGTCTTGGGATCAAGCCCTGCCTGGGGCTCTCTGCTCAGTAGGAAGCCTGCTTCTCCCTCTCCCACTTCAACTGCTTGTACTCCCTCTCCAATTGGGCTCCCTCTCTCACTGTCTCTGTCTTTCTGTCAAAACCGTCAATCAGTCAACCAAATCCTTCCATTCAAGAAGTAAAAATCAAATTTTGACGTATGGGGTCCTAATGAATGACAAGAATATGGTGGGTTGTTTGATGATTTTTTTTAAGTTTTTCATTATAACTTTGACAAGCAGAGAGGAGAAGGAGGGAGAAGACAGGCGGAGAGAGAGATGGGAAAACAGGGCTCCCTGCTAAGGAAAGAGCCAGATGCAGGGCAGGGTCCACGGGCTGGTGCCTCGCAAGTACAGCCTGAAGCCCTGCAGCAGCTCCAGCAGTCCCATGGTGATCTCCCTGCAGGTCTTGCCTGCCCTCCGGCACCGGGGGCACCTGGGTGCCACCCTTGCCTCCTCCCTGGACTGATCTGCGGCCCCACCCACCCAAGCCTGCGCATTCAGAGGGCGCTGGAGTCAAAAGAAGGTCAAAAGGAAGGCACAGTGGGCTTGGGTGCAGAAGGCCTTGGCTCTCCCTGACATGCCACTGTGGAGAGCAGCGGTCTGACCTTGAACAAGTCCAAGGGTGTGACCTTGGATGAGGCCTGCAGTGTGACCTTGGATGACTCTCGTAAGTGTTTGATGCTTCAGCCTCCTTCCCCTGTAACCTGCAGTTCAGGGGACCTAGGAGAGATGTTCAGGTGAGGCTGGGAGTGGGAATTCTATCCGCTCTGCTCTGACCCTCTGACCCTGACCCCACTCTGGATCACACCTGAGCATGTCTCCTGTCAGGCGAACAGGAAGAGCCAAGCCAAAGACAGCACCTATCTGGCCGCCCAAAGTTTCTCGCTTTGTCTGAAATCTCTGATAATAGATGGAAGTTCTGATGGGAAGGGGACAATGAATTCCGGCTTCTCATTTTCTGAGTCACGGCCGCAAAGCCAAAGGGCAATTGGGGAAAGAAACAGATTTGTGACCAGCCAGGGAGGCACCTTCAGGACTTTGAATCATGTTTGCTGGAGCCTCTGGTGGGGATCAGACCCTGGAGGAAGTTCTTCCAGGCGCATCATTGCCAAGTTCGCTCACTGACCCAGACCCAGGTGGTGCCCAACGTGCTCTGCCTAATCCTGCGCCTTCCTCGTGGTTCGTACTCAATCACCTTTGTTTTCGAGGCCCAGATGGCTGTGTACCAAAGAGATCATTTGGAAGAGGGCTCACCCTGGTTATTTGATACTGGTCTGGAAGGAGGAAGTTGTCCTAAAGGATTTCTGAGAGCTCTTGGAGCTGCACGGTATAATATTATTAAGTCTGAAGTCAAATCATTTGGAAGCATTAAAATGTTTATGTTTACAGGCCCCAGGAAACAGCAATCAGGGCTCTACTGTCCCAGGAGGTCCCTTCCTCCCAAAGCCACCTCACCTCTCCTAGACTGGGGACTCCAAACAAGGCACAGGCCACCCAAAATTAGCTGGCAACTAACCAACAAGGATCTCACTGATGGTAGCAAGAATGATGCTGAGTGAAATAAGTCAAGCAGAGAGAGTCAATTATCATATGGTTTCACTTATTTGTGGAGCATAACAAATAGCATGGAGGACAT
>NW_026750184.1:0-1675 GCF_022355385.1 Mustela nigripes
TGATGAGGGAGCAGGAGGCTGGCTGAGGACAAAGCAAAAGCTGGCGCCTTGCACCCCCTCTTCACCCACGCCCCTCCATATGTGTAGCATTCCTCAGGCACCCCTGACTGCCATAAAACAATAAATAGTTAACTTGCAAGGATCGCAATCCTCCAGAACAGGAATCCCCCTTGCTCTACAGATGTCCTAGAGACCTAAACAGGGAGGTTACCTTATCAATAGCACAAATGTCCAGAGGCAAATAACTGTCAGTTCCTGAAGCCCTAATGTCTCCCTCCCACCATAAACTGGAGGAGACTGAGGTAGAAGGGAATGTAAATGACAGCAGGATCATAACACCCCACCAAAAATCTCCCAATTATCTTGATGTTAATGCCTGACCTAAAGACAACATTGATCAAGCCATAAGGGCAAGGACTTTACCCAGCACCTTGTAGGCCCTCCCTAACATGTGAAAACTCTGTTGAAACCTCCCATCCCTTCCCCTCACCTTCCTCCAACTGCAAGGTATATAACATGCCTACCCTCACAACCCGCAGCCGCATCTCCGCCTGCCCACGGGCCCTGTCCCCGTGCTCTAATAAATCACCTTTTGCACCAACGGCATCTTAAGAATTCTTTCTTTAGTCGTCGGCTCTGAACTTCCGCACCCCACGGAACCTGACTTAGGTTCTGGGACTTCATCACTAGGATTTAGGCTGGCATCAGGCTCTCTGCTCAGCAGAGAGAACATGTTTCTCCCTCTCTCTCTGCCTGCCACTCTGCCTACTTGTGCTCTCTCTTCCAAATAAATAAATAAATAAATAAATAAATAAATTTATTTTATAAGTAATAAATTGATTGGTTTTTCAAGTATTTAATGACTTCAACTTGAGGAAGTCTGGAGCTTTTTGCTAATTTTAATTCATTTATGAAGATTTCAGGTGTTTTTACTTTTGAAAGCTGATGTCCATTTTCAGAAGTCCTAAAAATATCTAATTATAAAAGAAGAGAAGTATGTCCAGTAGTTACCTTTATAGGTTGAGTGATCTAAGTTAAAAATAACTGATCACATAATTCTTTTAAGTGAGCTATGAAAAAAGAAGTTGTTTACTAATGGTGAATGACTATTTAACTGAGAAAGGTTTTTATGTGTTTTACTTGTGAATATAAAAATGCTTTCAATACCCAGATTTTGACTAATTAAAAAGGTATAGTCTTGAAATAAAAAATAAGACAAAGATTGTTTAAATTTATTATAAGGGAATTGTTGGTATAGTGGCTCAGTCATTAAGTGTCTGCTTTCTACATTGGAAAAGGAAAGGAAAAGTGAGTTGGGGAAATAAGAGGGGGAGACAAATCATGAGACACTGTGGATTCTAGAAACAAACTGAGGGTTTTGGAAGGGAGAGGGTGGAGGAATGTGTGAGTCTGGTGGTGGGTATTAAGAAGGTCACATATTACATGGAGCACTGGGTGTGACTGAAAGACCCACAGATCCCCTTACCCAAGAATTCAACACTGCCACAGGATGCAAACAGCAAGAGGTTCTTTATTGTTATGCAGGCGCCTGCGGGTGGTCAGCAGCTCCTGCTAGCTGAGCACCCCTGGCTGGGGTGGTGCAGGATTTTTATAGACAGGTACAAACAAGTCCCATCCGGGACTTGTTTGTACCTGTCTATAAAAATCCTGCACC
>NW_026750185.1:0-1675 GCF_022355385.1 Mustela nigripes
TTTGCAGGGTTCTCCTAATTTGTACGATTTTGGACAATGGAATGGGCAGAATTCCCATGGATTGGGTAGGCACAGTCCTAATGTGTGGCTCCAGGGTCCCCAGTCTGGATGGTGTGTGGCCCAGGCGTTTGAGGACAGAAGGCTAAAAACAAAAACTCAGCTCATGTTTGGGGACGTAGGTATGGCAGCCCGATCTACAAACCATGAGAAGACATCTTCAGGATATGAAGAAAGTGCGAGTCTGAGGTGCTTGCTCAGACTTTTGTTTCTGGATTTTGTTTCAGTGATGGCCGTGGAATGTCGAGGAGGCCTCATGGGCCATGGACGAATCTTGCTCTCTGTGGATTTGGCCCGATCCCAATTGTTTTTCGTCAATCTGTTGGATGGAGGACTCCTTTCAGGGTTGTTACATCAGGTGTCCCACCAAAAGAGGAATTCCAAAGCAGAGCCCTGGGGAAGAATGAAGGATCAACCCGAACTATGGTTAAAAATTGGGGCCTATGTGCATGGCAAGCCCAATATGCTGTCTCTTCATCCAGCCTTTGAGAGGCCTTACCTGAGGACTGGGCTAAGGCTGTGGGTCACAATGTGAGTTTGCCACCTATGTGGCCCGCGAGCAATGGCGGGGCCTCATCGGACAAACAGGTTTCCACTACACTGAACATTGGACAACAAGCCTACCACAAGGTTCTTGCCATTGGGCAGGAGTTCTGATTTCTGCATCATTTTCAAACCTGGGCAGTGATTGGAGATAAGGTCTAGGACCTGAATCCTGAAAACCGAGGTTGGGAAGAGATAACAACCTAAGGCAATGGCTGGTCCTATGTGCTCAGTGAGCGGCAAGCTTTCTGGGTGGGGCCAGGAGGTCCAGGCTCAGACTCTGTCAGAAAGGTCATTATTGCCCAGGTCAGCCTATATATTTCGGTACAACCAATTGGTGTGCAGGTTCACCTTCATTTGGGGTTTCTGGGTAGCCCCAGAGGGCAATGTTTTTCTTCTGGAAGGCAAGCAGAGTGCTGCATTGTAATTCTGGATTGCCAAACTGGAGGGCTTGTGGGCCATTAGTCTGATGACGGAAGTCTGAGGACACAAGCTAGGCTTAGGTTTCTGGGTGAGGATATGGCAGTCACAATATACAGACCTGAATCGAGATCTCGTGCATTTGAAGTCAGGGTGAGGGTCAGACTATATCTCAGGATAGACCTTATGTCCCTGATGGCCCCTTCATGAAGGGGGGGTTATCACGAAGCCATGGGAGTTTCTCACGATGGGAGTTGTGAGAAGCTCCCTAATGCAAAGATTCTTCTGCAGGAAAATTGAGACCTGTTGGTTGGCTCCAGGCCAATGATTCTGAGCAGGGTTCTAAGGATGGATGGCAGGGTAGCCCACCTCGCATTCCAATTGTCTCCTAGCAACAAGACAAGTTAGATCTGCTGGATCTCGCAGAGCAACCGAATATGCTGAGTTGAATTGGATTCTCCCGTTCATGTGTCCTAATATGATTTTGTGTCTATGGAGACCTTGGAATGAAGCGGTGGCACTGGGGCCCTGAAGGTTTCTCCTAAAAAGAGGCTTTGACACACCTGCACGTGCAAGTTTCCCATGTGTAGATGAGATTTTTTCTGATGGGTGAGTCAAGAAACAGCCATATGCTGGTACTGAAATCCAGGCCTCT
>NW_026750186.1:0-1675 GCF_022355385.1 Mustela nigripes
CATGGAATCAACACTGTTAGATGAAGGAATGAGGTCTATGTTTCAAAAACACACCAAGTTCATCTCATCTTCCCCCTTTGAATCCAGGGGATTTGATTAGAAAGAGATGTTCCAAATACCGTGTAATCCAGAAGCCAACAGAGCAAATGAGATCCCCTGCCAGGTGCTCCCTACAAGGAAACTCAGGAACCCTAGCACCCACTCTCCATTTCTGACAGCTGCGCTCATGTGACTTTTTGGCTCCATTGGAGAGGAGAGATAACCCAGGATGTTTGGGGTGAAAGAGAAATTTTACCTCCCATGCTGGCATGGATGTGCCACTGTGCCCCACCGGCCTGCTCTTTACTCTGAATGCTGACGTCCTGGGACAAGTTGCATGATGGATTCAGACGCTGATTTCCAAACTTCACGTCTCATGGAACAAGAGCGAAGAAGGGTCGTCAGGTGCGGATAAGTAGGCACCTCCCACCTAAAGCCTACACACCTGCTCCGATTCCTGGGAGAAGGAAGGAGATACACATGCTTGATTCTTAAGTGTTCTTTCACTTCCTTCTCAAGCTGGCCAGTGCCCTTGTCCTTTTTAGAGAAGCAAATAGACTCTTCTAAGTAGACACTCAAGTCCTCGGTTCCAAAGGCACCATGAAATGGGTTTGGCTCTCCCTGGCTGCAGATCCCCACCAGGAGGACCCTCCGGAACTATCCTGACAGCACATTACCAGCAAACCTGGGGCAATGTTTCACAATGCTGAGTGGGGGCCCAGCTCCAGTGGTTGTTACCACCACTCTTGAGACTGGGGAAACAGAGAGTCTTCAGCTCAGCACTACGTCCTGTAAAAACAAGCTGCAGTGCCTCACGTTTCAGGGTTTCTCACCCAGCACCTCACCACTGTCCTCAGAGCCAGCAAGCTGCACAGACTCCCCTTCTGGTGTGTTTCCCACAGCAGTTCGGCACTGCCTCCAGTGCCTCCAGTGGTGGCAAGCAGCATTGCCACCCTTACTACACTCTCTGGCACGACAGCTCACCTCTCCCTCCAGTGGCGTTAATCGGCACTGCCGAGCCTTCCTCGAACTCCTAATGCAGCTCCCAAACCCTCCACAGGTGTAAAGCCACATTGGCACTGCCCCTCCAGTTTAGGACCTCTAGATCACACCCCACGAGTCTGTCTGCAATCCAGAAGAAAAGCGTGCCATTCTAAGCTACGCAGAACACTAGGAACAACCCACATGGAGCAACCTGCATGCCTCCCTGAGGACATGCCCAACCTCAGCACCAACCCCCAAACACAAACTCACAGCCTGACGTGTTTCCTGATTCCTGGGCTCGACTCAAACCCCAGGGTTCTCACCTCAGGGCTGGAAGATGGGGTTTGGATACTCCTAAGTCCTAACCCAACCCCCAGTTTGTGTTTTCAGGCTTCCGTGCCCAGAGACCTTGCCAACAAGCCCTCCAGATTAGGAACCATGAGCCACACCTAAGGACTCTATCTGGCATCGAAGGGAAACCCTTTCATTTGGACCTTCCTGAACCCTCAGACCGGGAGAGACACGCATGGATTCCTGAGGCCACCCTCACCGCAGGTGGCCCACACAACAAAAAAATCCAGAGTCTGACATGCCGCTTGACCCCAATCCTCAACTCAGCCTGTCAGGGAACCTGCCTCAGCACCAGCAGATT
>NW_026750187.1:0-1675 GCF_022355385.1 Mustela nigripes
AACATATATTTTTATCCCCAGGGGTACAGGTCTGTGAATCACCAGGTTTACACACTTCACATCAACAGCATTTGCTCACTTGCCTCTGTGTCACATTTTGGTAATTCTTGCAATTTTTCAAATTGTTTCATTACTACTATATTTGTTATAGTTAACTGTCCTCAGAGATTATGATTTGCTGAAAGCTTAGATGATGGTTAGCATTTTTTATCATAAAGTATTTTTTTAAGGTTTTAACTTAAATCCCAGTTAGTTACATACAGTCTAATATTAGTTCCAAGTACACAATATAGTGATTCAACACTTCCTTACAACACTCTTAATCCCCATCATCTGTTTCACGCATCCCACCATCCACCTCCTCTCTGGTAACCATCAGTTTGTTCTCTAAAGTTAAGAGTATGTTTCTTGGTTGGTCTCTATCTTTTTCCTTTTGCTCATTTGTTTTGCTTCTTAAATTCTGTGTATGAGTGAAATCACACAGTATTTGTCTTTCACTGACTTATTCCACTTAGCATCATACTCTCTAGTTCCACTCATATCATTGCAAATGGCAAGATTTTTTTTCATTCATCAGGATCATTTATTGCGATACTTGTATCATTGTGATGGTCTGGAACTGAACCTGCAATATCTCTGAGTTATGCCTGTATTGATAACTTTGGCTGAACAACCTCTTTATATAACATGATGGTTAAGAGCATGAATGCTGGGAAAAGATTACCTGTGTTTATGTCCTAGTTCTGTCATTTGTTAGAGGTAGGACTTTTGGGGAAGTTACTTACCCTATCTAAGCATGATTTCCTTAAATGTAAAACGGAGTTAAAAAAAGCACCTATTTCACAGGGGCCTGTTGTGTAGAATAAATAAGCTAATGGATGAGTGGCACTTAGGACAGTGTCAATATACCATAACTGTGCAACCTTTGATTAATTATTTAATCTATCTGAGACATAGCTTTCTGATTTATTAAATGGAGTTGATAGTAATACCAATCTTATAAGTCATTGTGTTGACACATAGCAAATGGAATAAATTTTTGCTGAGTGGATAAATAAGTAAACATTTATTCTAGCTACCAAAAAAGTTCTTTTAGGGCAGGAACCATGTACTTTTTCAACTCTGCACCACCAACATACTCTTAAACTTAAGAACATCTCTTAAACTTAAGAATTGTTTAGTGAATGTTGAGTTACTAAAACATTTAAATACTTTATTTAACCCTGAAAACCTCAAGTGTAGTGTAACTCCTGCATTGGATGTGGGTTATACCATGTAATTTTTAAGTCTCTCCCAAAGCTAAGTTTCTGAGGTTCTATGTTTTAAGTTTATGAAGCAGCCATAGGAAACATCTCTGTTTACTTATGATTATCTCCTTGCCCTCAGCTCTATTTCCTCTGTGCCAAAGCCTGGAATACCCCATGTCATCCTCTGTTTTCCACCACTGTTGTTCTGCCTGATCCATTTATTCTAGTCAGGAAATTTACAGTTCCTGCCTTCCTTCCTTCTTAAGCTTGATAGGGAATTCTTGGAAGTTTTACCTTTTAAACTTTGTTTCCTTATTACCTAGTACACTATAACTTCAAGCCCATGGAACTATATGATTACATGAGTTTATGGAAGTGGAATCCGGAGAAGACTTCTGGGTAGAGGTGACATCTAAGCTGAGACTCAG
>NW_026750188.1:0-1675 GCF_022355385.1 Mustela nigripes
CTGACACCAGCACCACCTCCTAAATCAGGGCCTTTCCTACCAGGGATCGGGTGATACTTCCTCACCGGGTCACAGAGGGCTTCGAACACACAGTGTGTATGGCCCACAGTGTTCGAGGCTTGGCTGACTGCGGTCTATCCCTCAACATCTGTGCCCCCTTAGCTAACTCCAAGGGCAACACTCTGCATGGAGAAGCTCGGATAATCATTTACCCCATTTAAAACAGGGCTCAGATTCTTGGCTAGAAAAAGTCATCCTCGTAAAACTGCCACTTCCTCTGAAGTCAGTCTGTAAACTTTAGGTACTCCCAACAAAAATGGTAAAATGATCTTTTAAATTTGGAATTTAGCTTATGCAAAGTTTATAAGGAAAAATTAAGCATCAAGCATAGAAGAAAGTCTAGAATGGAAGGAAGTCTACCTCTATGAGGTACTAAAAAAGGCATAAAGCCACAATAATTAAAACAGTACAGAACTTGTGCGCAAGAATACAGATACGTGACACAGAACAGAAAGTTCAGGAATCATTCTAAATGTAGGAATTTAGTGCAGATACAATATTCATATGTAAGATTGGAACAGTGGAAGGGCCATCTAGAAAAAAATCAAGTTCTAGCTCCTCTTGTCACAGGGATAAATTCTAAATGCAATAATGTTCGTAATTAAGCATTTAACATTATATTCCTTAAGTATATACTCTAATATATTATTTATATAATCTTACATAAATATGGTCAATCTAGCCATTTGTTTTATTTTTATTTTGGTTGCCTATTTATGCCATATATCTTAATGGTATCTTAATATTTTAACATTATGATAACATTTAAATACAATATTTTTATACACCCACAGACATTCTGCAAAAGACAATGGAGAATTCCAATATAATGTGACTGGAGACAGGCTATTGAATTGTAATCCAGAGCCATAAGTCTTTTGAGTAATTAACTTAGTTTCATTAAAGAAAAAAAATGTTTATATGCTAAAAAAAATCACCATTAACAAAATCAAACAAAAAATAATAAGGAAAAATACTCAGATCCTAAACATCATGTATAAACTTCTCTAGTAAATAAATGACAGCTCCATAGAAAAATGCCTCAAAACCCAAACATGGCCACATTTTTCCAAACCCAGGAAAGAAGTGCCATGTACGTATCACGCTTTTCTTTTCAAGATGTTTCTTACTTAAAAAAGGTAGTAAAGGGTTAGAGGGACGAATACCATAAACCGACAGACTGCAAAAATATGCCATTTTTGGCATCATAATTTTATATGATATGAGGAATGAGAGTACTTTATTTGAATATTTTGATTGGTCATAAGATTTGTCTGGCTCACTTTGCTCAGAATTTACTTACTGAGCCATGGAAATGTATACCTTCAGTCCCCTGGGAGGTCCCGGACCCTCCACGGCCCCTAAGAGCTGCAGGGTGGGGGCTGCGCACCTTTCTAGCCTTTTCTCTGTCAGGCCCTGGGTGCAGGGGGCTCCCGGCGCAGGGAGTTCTCATCTCACCTCACCCAGGGACACACCCTTCCCAGGTTGACCCCACATCCCTCTTTGTCCTCTGAAGGGAATACTAGCAAACAGGATCCAGCTGCATTCACGTGGTAAGACTCACAGCTAAGCATAGAAGGGTTGGGGGGTTGTGCGTCTGGAGGGCTCACCTGGT
>NW_026750189.1:0-1675 GCF_022355385.1 Mustela nigripes
CTACCCAGCAGCAAAATGTAGCCCAGATAGATGCTTCCCTCCCCTGGCGGCAGTGACACAAATAAAGGGGGAACGCCACCTTTGCCAGATAGCCATAGAAGGCCAGAGGCCTTATTCTCCATCCAAGGTCCCAACATCTCACCTTCCTCACCTACTGACACCAGGAAGTTCAGAGAAGCACCTACACTGTCTACAGCAGTATCAGCAAGGATGCATCAGGCATTTAAGAGGAGCCAGGAGAATGAAGCCCCAGAATAGCACTGCAAGACTGGAAAATTAAATTGTCATTGGAACCAAAGCCTGTGAAAATAGGCCAGAATCTACACACTACCCTACAGAGGGAGGTTACATGCTAAGATACATTAAATAAGATCAAGAGTCTCTTAATATCCAGAATGTTCAAGATACAATAGAGAACCACGAGTCACATCAAGAGCCAGAAAAATCACAACTCCACTGAGAAAAGATAATCCACTGAGGCAATGACCAAGAAAAGTACATGTTGGAGCTCTGTAATGAAGATTTTAAAGCAGCCATCATAGAATCACTTCAACAAGTAATTACAAATTCCCTTGAAAAAAACTCTTAAAGGCAACCAGAAGGAAAGGACATGCTGTTTATAGGGGAATACAGTCTGATTGGTGGTGGATTTTATACCTGAAAATATGGAGACCAGAAGGAAGTGTTTTAAGGACTGAAAGAAAAGAACTTACTAAGTGTGAATTCTGTCTCTTTCAAAATAGTAACTGCATACCTGGAATAAATCCCAGTTGGTTATTGTATATGATCCTTTTCCTATACTGCTGGGCTTGGTTTGTTATACTTTATTGATGACTTTCTTGCATCTATACAATATTAGCAAATCAAACCCAACAATGCATTAAAAGAATTGCAGCCAAAGACCACACTGGAAATTGCTCCATGTATATAAGACATATTGAACATTCAAAAATCAATCAACATGATCAACTCTATAAACCGGCTAAAGAAGAAAATGTATAGGCCCCTAGCAATTGACAGAAAATGCAGTTGGCAAAATCCAGTATCAGTTCATGATACCAACTCACAGCAAGTTAGATAGCCTTGAACACATCTGAAATCAAGGTGTCAGCAAGTTGGTTCCTACTAGGAGCTCGGAGAAAGAATCCATTTCGTGCTTTTCTCCTAGCTTCTGGTGCTTGTCAGCTGTCCTTGGCATCATGAGCTATAAACACATCATTTCTACCTCTGCGCCTGTTCTCACGTGACTTTTCCTCTGTATGTGTCAGCATTTTCTGTCTGTCTCCTTGTCCAGATTTCCTTCTTCTTCTGAGGACAACAGACATTGCATTAGGGCCCATGTTAATCCAGTATGACCTCATCTTAACTCTCTTATATCTGCAAGACCTTGTTTCCAAAAAAAAGTCATATTCTAAGGTTTCAGGAATTTGGAGGCACACGAACAGAAATTTCACTGAAGGGAGTTTATCGATGGAAAGACAGACCAGGAAAAGATATTCAGCTTCATTAGCCGTTAGGAAAATACAAATTAAAACAACAGTGAAACAATAAAACACATATATCTGAGTGGCAAAAATACAAACTAGTGACAACAGCAGATGCTAGCATGGTTGTAGAGGAACTGGATTACACGTTCATTGCTGATAGGAACATAAACTGGTAAACCCTCCCTGGA
>NW_026750190.1:0-1675 GCF_022355385.1 Mustela nigripes
TCCCTCCATTCTTCTCTTCAATTATTCATTTATTAATTTATCAAATATGTTTTAAGTCCCTCTAACTCTCCCTGTATGACAAACACTGTCTTTTGTCTCTGAGTAACAAACCCAGATGATTTATTCTGTTTAAGTTTTCCTACTGAGAGCATTTCTGTGAGATTTAGAAGCCAGGAGAGAAAGAGAAGGCATCACTATGGCAGTAGCAATGGGAAAGTAGGCTCTGGCAGATGGCACAGGGACAGTGGGTTTCACCAACATTCTCCTGATGATCATCCATTTTTGTGTCACAAGCAACTGAGATCTTTGGTGGCAGCTTATCTGCATTTCTGGTACTTCTAGACTTCCTCAAAGCCATCAGAGATCTCTCTGACCTTAACTCACCAGCCATCCTACTCATTGGGCAACCTTCTAATTCCCTGTAATCAATTCATTGCTGCTCAGAATGCCTACAGTGTTTTCTATTTTCCTGAAAAATTCTGAGAGAAATAGCCAAGCACCAGGCAAGGAACAAAAGAGACAAACCTGTCGACCTGCTCTGTTCTCAGAAGCCTTCCCTTATATTGATTAGAGCATCTTGCCTGTCTTATATGTACATCGGTCATTTTCTTGCCCTAGGTAGTCACACATAATAAATCTTGTTCATTCATTATGGCTCAGCTCAGGTTAGCCTTCCTGAGAGCAAATAGGGAGGAGAAGAAAAAGGTAAGGAAATGGGCACACGATTGGTGGGGAGGAAAGACTCTTAGGAATAGAAAGAAAAAATTTGTTCCTGTGTAGTTTTTCTGATTTTTAGAACATAGAGATTGGATTCTATCCTCAGAGCACTTGGATTAACCCTACTGATTTTAGTCAGAACAGAACAAGGGAGCAGGATAGAAGGTCTTAGGAAGCCTGGTATCTCAATATGAGGTCTTTCAGGAAGTTTCCTCATGTGATGGGCTTGCAAAGCCCCTCACTTTTACCTCTAATAGTTACTCAGGAGATGACTACACCCTCTTTCACCTTTCACCTTCTAAAATCGCCTCTCTTTTTAGTAGTTGGCTAATAAGAAAAGATGCTATGAAGTCAAAAAAGAGGTCTTTGCTTTCCATGTGCATTGGCATGCAGCTGAGCCTTGAGCTTGACTCCTCTGTCCTTCACAAACCACTAGAAAACTCTGTGGCATGAATTGCATGGGTCATCTTTCATTTGGACAAATTTTGGCAGTACACTGAAGGAGAGGAGGAGTAGAATTAAGTGGACAATATTTTATAAACATTTAAAAATCCTTTGAAGTATAGAGTTAGTCTTTTTAAATATTTACTCTTCCAGAGAAAAATAACTTTTCTCTAACAGTTCCTCAATTTTTATCAGGTTTTATAGCTTTTTCAGTATTATTGTTGTTGTTAGCTATAGATAAGGAGTTTCTAAAGAATCTGATACCCAAGAAATAACTCCAGTATGTGTACATATGGTAGCCATTTTAAATGCCTTAGTTGAGTTTGAAACCTGAGGGAACTGAAGACCAATGGATCTAGCTGTAGAAGTAAATAGTATCGCAATTTAAAAGAGTCTCAGTCTAATCAGGCAATAAATGTAAAGAGTGTGTAGCTTTATGTCTCTCCTGTTCCTCAAACTTCTAATGTAAATGAAGAGAACATAGAAACCACAGTTGGGGGAAATGACTTGCAGG
>NW_026750191.1:0-1675 GCF_022355385.1 Mustela nigripes
AATGATCTACAGACCATGAGGAGAACTCTTCGAGCGAGTCTGAGGCGTGTGCTCATACTTTTGTCTCTGGATTTTGTAACAGCAATTGCCGTGGAATGTTGGGGAAGCCTCATGGCCATGGACGAATCTTGCTCTCTGTGGATTTGGCCCAATCCCAATTGTTTTTCGTCAATCTGTGGGATGGGAGGACTCCTTTCAGGTTTGTTACCTCAGGTATCCCACCAAAAGAGGAATTCCAAAGCAGAGCCCTGGGGAAGAGTGAAGGGACAACCCGAACTATGGTTAAAAATTGGTGCCAAGAGGCATGGCAAGCACAATATGCTGTCTCTAGATACAGCCACTGAGAGGCCTTACCTGAAGTCTGGGCTCAGGCTAAAGGTCACAATGTGTGTTTGTGACCAATGTGGCCCGCTAGCCTGGGCGAGGCCTCATGGGCCATACTGGTTTCAACTACACTGAACCTTGGACAACATGCCAAACACAACGTTTCTTGCCATGGGGAAAGAGTTCTGATTTCTGCATCATTTTCAAACCAGGGCCGTGAATGGAGATAAGGTCTAGGTTCTGAAGCCTGAAAACCGAGGTTGAGAAGGGATGACGACCTAAGGCCACGGCGGGTCCGATGTGCTCAGTCTGCGGCCAGCTGTCTGGGTTGTGCCAGGAGGTCCAGGTTCAGACTGTGTCAGAAAGGGCATTAGTGCCCAGGTCAGACTATATATTGGGGTACAGCCGAATGGCGTGCAGGTTCATCCTGATTTGTGGTCTGGGTTGCCCCAAGGGGAATGTTTTTCTTCTGGAGGTCAGGCAGAGTGCTGCATTGTAGTTCTGGATTGCCAAACTGGAGGGCTTGTGGGCCTGTAGTCTGAGGACGGAATTCTGAGAACCCAAGCTAGCCTAGGTTTCTGAGTGAGGATATGGCAGGCACAATCTACATACATGAATTGAGATCTCGTGCATCTGAAGTAAGGGCGAGTATCAGACGATCCCTCAGGTTGGACATTCTGTCCCTGATGACCCCTTCTTGAAGGGGGGGTTGATCACCTGGCCATGGGGGTTTTCCCATGATCGGAGTTGTGAGAAGCTCCCAACTGCAAAGATTCTTCTGCAGGACAATTGACACCTGTTGGTTGTCTCCAGGACAAGTTTCCGAGCAGGGTTCTAAGGATGGATGGCTGTGTAGCCCACCTCGCATTCCAATTGTCTACAAGCAACAAGACAGGTTAGATCTGCTGGAACTGGGGGAGCAACCGAGGAGGCTGAGTTGAAATGGACACTCCAGTGGATGTGTCCTAATATGATTTTGTGTCTATGGAGACCTTGAAATGAAGCGGTGGCATTGGGGCCCTGAAGGGTTCTCCTAAAGAGATGCTTTCACACAGCTCCATCATGCAAGTTTCCCATGTGTAGATGAGATTTGTTCTGATGGGTGAGTCAAGAAACAGCCATAGGCTGTTATTGAAATCCAGGCATCTGAGGAGAGATGCCTGGAAGCCAAAGCAATGGATCCAATATTTGCCTAGGGGCCTGTTCGTTCCTTTTTCCCTCTCGGGACATCATTCTACGTGTCTGAGTGCAGGAAGGTGGTCAGAGGGGCCCAGATTGCCCCTGTTTGTCCTGGGAAGCTAAAAATATTGGGATGGCCTCAGGGACATTGGAGGTTTATCCTATTAGTTTG
>NW_026750192.1:0-1675 GCF_022355385.1 Mustela nigripes
CTGAGATCCTTCTCCGAGAGAAGGACAGATTAAAACCTAAAAAGAAAGAAAAGAAGGATCCCATGCACTCAAGGAAAGAGAAGTCCCCCAACATCCCTCCTGCTTTTTCCAATATAAACACACAGCTGGGCCGACTTACCACATCCTGGTTGGTACCGACTTTATCAACTTTTCTAGTTAGGCCAAACTTGACCGGTCAATGATGGACGGGCTGTGTGCCAAGTGTACCAGTTGTACAACTGACTGTGTAATGGCTGAAACTGAGAAACCGGGGTGAAAGTATCAAGAGGCTCTAAGGATTGTGAAAGAGCCAAGATTCAAACGATTACCACATACACACAAGACAAACTGCAGATGACTGCTCAGTACGGAAGTAATTCAGAGTGTTACACTGTGGCATCAGCTGACCCAGACCCAGAAGATTGCTGGAGTTCCCATCATGGACATCTCTAACCATATAGACGACACTGAGCGAATGCCAGATGATGACAGAGCCCCTCACTCCTATGTCTTAATAGAGTTTCTCAGCTCTTCTTTACCAACTTTTCCTGTTGCCAGTTCATACAAGCAATTCTCCTTACCCAGTTCCTCTGTTCTGAGCTATGGCTAAAGACACTTTTTTATGTTTTGAAACTGATTATCTTATCTTGTACCATTTTACTTTTTGTTGCATCTTTTTATAAATCAGATGACCGCTCACAAGACAAAAAAAAAAGGAATGGAAAGGAAAGATCAAAAGGGAGGACAACAACAACAAAAAAAAAACAGTTATTTTTTGCCGGGAACCCTTCTTACAAGTGCCAATCAGATAAACTTTATCTGATGTTACATCGTCACAACTCCTCATCAGGGAAAGTAGTTCACATAAGAAAATTTCTCTATAAAATGAGTTCCAGGCTTACATTCCATATTTGGCTAATTAGAATTTCATTACGATGTCTGTCTCAAACTGATGCGGAAGAGAATGGAATCTTGTCATCAAGACGTGACATCAAACTAAGAACCCACAGGGTAAACACTCAGCTCCTGTGATACAAAGACAGCTCCTGGGGATGGGCGACCCTGCGCAACAGTGGCTGACCTGCGGGCCTGCAGCTATCTGCCGTCTGTCACTCTTCCCTCTGTCAGCTGCTATCTCCAGCCGCCGTCAACAAAGTCCACCTCAAACAGCCATCACTTCCCTCTGGTCCTGTTTACCATAGCTAAGCTCCAGGCCAGGCATCCAGATCACCAGCCCTGTGGGAACTTCTTCTAAGGTAAGAGGTGGCCCTATTGGTGAAATGCAGGTGCCAAGGCATACGGACATTGGGCCATCTTCTGCGCTATTCTTAATGTTCTGATTGTCCCACTTCCCTCAGTTCCCACCTGTGGCCTCTGGAAAGGAACATATTACAGTAGGATTTCCAAGAACTGATGCGTGGGGGTCAGGAGATCTGGCCTGTGATTGGCCCCAACTAGCTGTGTGGCTTTAAAGGAAGTCATCACACCTCAGGCCTCAGTTTCCTTATCTGCAAGCCAGGATGGACTAGAGTCTTTTCAGAAGAGCCGGCAAAGATCACATAGATAAGCACCACCTCATTATATTAACAAGCAAACAGAAGGCCGGAGGCAAGTGATTTGCCCCAAGCCAGACATAAGCAGGCAGAGAGCAGAGCCGAGGATGGGACCCACATCT
>NW_026750193.1:0-1675 GCF_022355385.1 Mustela nigripes
TACAGACCTGAATCGAGATCTCATGCATCTGAAGTCAGGGTGAGGATCAGACTCTTTCTCAGGTTTGACCTTATGTCCCTGATCGCCCCTTCATGAAGGGGGGGTTATCACGAGGCCATGGGGGTTTCTCAGGATGGGAGTTGTGAGAAGCTCCCTACTGCAAAGATTCTTCTGCAAGAAAATTGAGACCTGTTGGTTGGCTCCAAGCCAATGATTCTGAGCAGGGTTCTAAGGATGGATGGCGGGGTAGCCCACCTCGCATTCCAATTGTCTCCTAGTAACAAGACAAGTTAGATCTGCTGGATCTCGCGGAGCAACCGAATATGCTGTGTTGAATTGGACTCTCTCGTGCATGTGTCCTAATATGATTTTGTGTCTATGGAGACCTTGGAATGAAGCGGTGGCACTGGGGCCCTGAAGGGTTCTCCTAAAAAGAGGCTTCGACACACCTCCCACGTGCAAGTTTCCCATGTGCAGATGAGTTTTGTTCTGATGGGTGAGTCAAGAAACAGCCATATGCTGGTACTGAAATCGAGGCCTGTGAGGAAGATGCCTGGAAACCAAAGCAATTGATCCGATTAGTGCCTAGGGGCCTGTTCTATCCTTTTTACCTTTGGGGATATCAGTCTACGAGTCTGAGTGCAGGTAGGTTCTCAGATGGGCTCAGATTGCTCCTGTTTGTCCTGGGAAGCAACCACTATTGGGATGGCCTCAGGGAATTTGGAGGAATATCCTATTAGTAGGGTTGTGGCCATTGGAATGGGCACACAGAATTCCCTTGGAGAGGGCAAGTACAGTCCTCAGGTTGGCTCCAGGGGCCTGAGCCTGTAGGGTGTGTAGGCCAGGGCTGTTTGGACAGTTGTCTGAAAACACAAACTCAGATTATGTTTCGGGTCATAGGTATGGCAGGACTGATCTACAGACCATGAGAACTCTTGAGAATATGAAAAATGGGCGAGTGTGAGGCTCTTGCTCAAGTTTTTATCTCTGGATATCGTGCCATTCATGGTCATGAAATATCTGGGTGACTTCATGGGAAATGGACGACTCTTACTCTCTGGGGGTTTGGCCCCTTCCAAAGAGTTTGGGGTCATTCTGTGGGATGGAAGAAGTCCGTTTTTTTTTTGTTGTTGTTGTTGTTTTTTTGTTTTGTTTTTCAAACACCACCAAATAAGGGATTCCAGAGTAGAGCACCTGGGAGGGGCGATTGAACAACCAGAAATCTGGTTTAAATTTGGGGCATAGGGACATGTCAAGCCATTATGGAATCTAATGGTCTAGCCACTGAGAGGATGTACTAGAGGACAGGACTCACGCTGAGGGTCACAATGCGTGTTTATGCCCTCGTGCACTCAAGATTGGGTGGCGCCTCAGGGTGAATGCTGGTTTCCCCTACACTGAACGTTGGACAATATGCCAACCATAAGGTTTCTTGCCATGGGTAAGGAAGAATTCTGATTTCTGCATCACAGTCACCCCTGGGCAGTGATTGGAGATAAGGTCTAGGTTCTGAAGCCTGAAAACTGAGGTAGGGAAGAGATGATGACCTAAGGCCACGGCGTGACTTATGGGCTCAGGGTGCGGTCAGATGTCTGGGTGTTGCTCAGGAGGTCCCCGCTCAGGGTGTTTCAGTCAGTGCATTACTGCCCAGGTTAGACTATATAATTTGGGTACA
>NW_026750194.1:0-1674 GCF_022355385.1 Mustela nigripes
TGGGAGTTGTGAGAAGCTCCCAACTGCAAAGATTCTTCTGTAGGACAATTGTGACCTGTTGGTTGGCTCCAGGACAACGATTCTGAGCAGGGTTCTAAGGATCGATGGCTGGGTAGCCCACCTGGCATTCCAATTGTCTCCAAGCAACAAGACAGTTTACGTCTGCTGGATCTGGGGGAGCAACCGAGGAGGCTGAGTTTAAATGGACTCGCTCGTGTATGTGTCCTAATATGATTTTGTGTCTATGGAGACCTTGGAATGAAGCGGTGGCACTGGGGCCCTGAAGGGTTCTCCTAAAGAGAGGCTTTCACACAGCTCCATCGTGCAAGTTCCCCATGTGTAGATGAGATTTGTTCTGATGGATGAGTCAAGAAACAGCGATATGCTGTTATTGAAATCCAGGCCTCTGAGGAGAGATGCCCGGAAACCAAAGCAATGGATCCGATAGGTGCCTAGGGGCCTGTTCGTTTCTTTTTACCTCTGGGCACATCAGTCTATGGGTCAGAGTGCTGGCAGGTGCTCAGATGGGCCCAGATTGCCCCTGTTTGTCCTGGGAAGCCTCAAATATTGGGATGGCCTCTGGGAATGTGGAGGTTTATTCTATTAGTAGGGTTGTACGCATTGGAGTGGGCACATACAATTCCTTTGGTGAGGGCAAGCTCAGTCGTCAGGTATGGCTCCAGGGGCCAGAGCATGTAGGGTGTATAGGCCAGGGCAGTTTGGACAGTTGTCTGAAAACACAAACTCGGCTTATGTTTAGGGTCATAGGTATGGCAGGACTGATTTATAGATCATGAGGAGAACTCTTCGGTATATAAAAAAAGGGCGAGTGTGAGGCTCTTTCTCAAGTTTTTGTCTCTGGATATCGTGTCACACATGGTTGTGAAATTTCCGGGTGACTTCATGGGAAATGGACGAGTCTTACTCTCTGGGGGTTTGGCCCCGTCCATGGAGTTTGGGGTCACTCTGTGGGATGGAAGAAGTCCGTTTTTTTTGTTGTTGTTAATTTGTTTTGTTTTGTTTTTCAACCTCAGGTGTCCCACCAAATGAGGGATTCCAGAGTAGAGCCCTGGGGAGTTGTGACTGGACAACCAGAAATCTGGTTAAAAATTGGGGCCTAGGGACATGTCAAGCCCATTATGACATCTAATGGTCCAGCCACGGAGAGGATTTTCTAGAGGTCAGGAATCACGCTGAGGGTCATAATGCGTGTTTATGCCCTCGTTGCACTAAAGAATGTGCGTGATCTCAGGGTGAATGCTGGTTTCTCCTACACTGAGGTAGGGAAGAGATGATGACCTAAGGCGACGGCGGGTCTTATGGGCTCAGGGTGCGGTCAGCTGTCTGGGTGTTGTTCAGGAGTTCCCGGCTCAGGGTGTGTCAGACAGTGCATTACGCCCAGGTTAGACTATATAATTTGGGTACATTCGAGTGCCGTGTAGGTTTATTCTCATTTAATGTGCCCGGGCAGCTCATTAGGCAATATATTTTTTCTAGAGGGCATGCAGAGTGCTGCAATGATGATCCGGAATTGCCAAACTTGTAGGCTTCTGTGCCAGGAGTGTGAGGATGGACGTCTGAGAACACAAGCTAGACTTTGGTTTCAGGGCGAGGGCACAGCATGTACCCCCTTAAGATCTGAAGCAATATCTCATGCTTCTGAAGTCAGAGCGA
>NW_026750195.1:0-1674 GCF_022355385.1 Mustela nigripes
CTGACAACCTGAGCCCAGACCTCATGAACAACACCCAGACAGCTGACTGCACACTGAGCACATCAGACACGCCATGGCCTTAGGTCATCATCTCTTCCCTACCTCAGTTTTCAGGCTTCAGAACCTAGCCCTTATCTCCAATCACTGCCCAGGGGTGACTGTGATGCAGAAATCAGAACTCTTCCTTACCCATGGCAAGAAACCTTGTGGTTGACAGTTGTCCAAAGTTCACTGTAGGAGAAACCAGCATTCACACTGAGGCCCCGACCATTCTTGAGTGCGACGAAAGCATAAACACACAATGTGACCCTCAGCGTGAGTCCTGTCCTCTAGTACGTCCTCTCAGTGGCTGGATCATTAGATGTCATAATGGGTTGACATGTCCCTAGGCCCCAATTTTTAACCCGATTTCTGGTTGTCCAGTTGCCCCTCCCCAGGGCTCTACTCTGGAATCCCTCATTTGGTGGGACACCTGAGGTTGATAAACAAAACAAAACAAATCAACAACAGAACAACGGACTTCTTCCATCCCACAGAATGACCCCAAACTCATTAGACGGGGCCAAACGCCCAGAGAGTAAAACTCGTCCATTTCCCATGAAGTCACCCGGAAATTTCACGTCCATGAGTGACACGAAATCCAGAGACAAAAACTTGAGCAAGAGCCTCACACTCGCCCTTTTTCTTATCCTGAAGAGTTCTCCTCATGGTCAGTAGATCAGTCCTGCCATACCTATGACCCGAAACATAAGCTGAGTTTGTGTTTTCAGACAACTGTCCAAACAGCCCTGGCCTACACACCCTACAGGCTCAGGCCCCTGGAGCCAAACATGAAGACTGGGCTTGCCCTCTCCAAGGGAATTGTATTTGCCCATTCCAATGGCCACAACCCTACTAATAGGATAAACCTCCAAAGTCTCTGAGGCCATCGGGCCAAATACACAGAGCAAGATTCGTCCATGGCCCATGAGGCCTCCCCAACATTCCACGCCCATCGCGGATACAAAATCTAGAGACAAAAGCCTGAGCACGCGCCTCAGACTCGCTCATTCTTCATATCCTGAAGAGTTCATCAGATAAGAACCTACACGGCACGCGAAGGCACAGAAAATATATAGTCTAACCTGGGCACTAATGCACTTTCTGACAACCTGAGCCCGGACCTCGTGACCAACACCCAGACAGCTGAACGCACACTGAGCACATCAGACCCGCCATGGCCTTAGGTCATCATCTCTTCCCTACCTCAGTTTTCAGGCTTCAGAACCTAGACCTTATCTCCAATCACTGCCCAGGTGTGAGTGTGATGCAGAAATCAGAACTCTTCCTTACCCATGCAAGAAACCTTGTGGTTGGCATGTTGTCCAACGTTCAGTGTAGGAGAAACCAGCATTCACCCTGAGGCCCCGCCCATTCGTGAGAGTAACGAGGGCATAAACACGCATTGTGACCCTCAGCGTGAGTCCTCTCCTCTAGTACGTCCTCACAGTGGCTAGACCATTAGATGTCATAATGTGCTTGACATGTCCCTAGGCCCCAATTATTAACCCGATTTCTGGTTGTCCAGTCGCCTCTCCCCAGGGCTCTACTCTGGAATCCCCCATTTGGTGGGACAACTGAGGTTGAAAAAACAAAACAAAACAAATCAACAACAACAGAACAACGGACTTCTTC
>NW_026750196.1:0-1674 GCF_022355385.1 Mustela nigripes
CCATTTCCCATGAAGTCACCCGGAAATTTCTCGACCATGAGTGACACGATATCTAGAGACAAAAAATTGAGCAAGAGCCTCACACTCGCCCTTTTTTCATATCCCGAAGAGTTCTCCTCATGGTCTCTAGATCAGTCCTGCCATACCTATGACCCGAAACATAAGCCGAGTTTGTGTTTTCAGACAACTGTCCAAACAGCCCTGGCCTACACACCCTACAGGTTCAGTCCCCTGGAGCCAAATTGAAGACTGGGCTTGCCCTTTCCAAGGGAATTGGATGTGCCCATTCCAATGGCCACAACCCTACTAATAGTATAAACCTCCAAAGTCCCTGAGGCCATCCCAATATTTGTGGCATCCCAGGACAAAAAGGGGCAATATGGGCCCATCTGAGCACCTACCTGCACTCAGACCCGTAGACTGATGTCCCCAGAGGTAAAAAGGAACGAACTGGCCCATAGGCACCTATCGGATCCATTGCTTTGGTTTCCAGGCATCTCTCCTTAGAGATCCTTAGAACCCTTAGAACCCTGCTCTTGCGTCCTTCCTGATGGGACATCCTTGAGCCATCCAACAGGTCTCGACACTCCCACAGGAGTCCTTGTTCATGGACCACCTCACAATTCATATCATGGAAAGCTTCCAAGGTCACATGATGCCCCCAATCTTCATGAAAGCAGATCATGGAAAGAAACTCCAACCTGAGCCAACGGCTGATCTTCTCCTTGACTTCAGATGCACGAGATTTTGATTAAGCTCTTCAGAGTGCACCTGCTGTGCCCTCACCCCAAAACGTAAGCATAGCTAGTGTTCTCAGACTTCCGTCCTCACTCTCCTGGACCATACGCCCTCCATTTTGGGATTTCCGATGACCCAGTGCTGCACTCTGCCTGCCCTCTAGAAGGAAAACTTTGCCCTATGGGTCTACCCAGAAACCTCAAATGAGGAGAAACCTGCATGCCACTCAATTGTACACCAATTATATAGTCTAGCCTGTGCACTAATGCCCTGTCTGAGGAAACCTGAGGCCTGAATTCCCAACTGACACCCAGACAGCTTGCCGTACATTGAGAACATCTGAACCGCCATGGCCTTAGGTTGCCATCTCTTTCCAACCTGGTTTTCAGGCTACAGAAACGTAGACCTTATCTCAACTCATTTCCCATGGGTGAACGTGATAGAGAAATCAGAACTCCTCCGTCCCTCTCGCCGGAATCTTGTGGTTGGCATCTTATCCAAAGTTCAGTGTAGGAACCCTGTAGGGCCTACAGGAGTCATAGTAGGGCCCCTGAGGGTAGTGTAGGGTCCCTGAGGCCCTGCCCATGCTTAAGAGCTGCGCTGGGCACAAACACACATTGGGACCCTCATTTGAACCCTGTCCTCAAGTAAAGCCTCTCAGTGGCTGGACAATGAGCCCACATATGGGGCCTGCCATGCCCCAAGTCACCCAATCTTAACCAGATGTAGAGTCATCTAGTCACCCCTACTCATAGCTCTGCTCTGGAATCCCTCTTTGGTGGGACATTTGAGTTAAGTAAACACAGAAAGGATTCCTCCCACCCACAGAATGACCCCAATCACTTGGGATCAGGCCATCCCCAGAGATAAAGACACCTCCATGGCCCATGAGGCCAGCCCGACATTCCACGGCCACTATTGACACAAAATCCAGAG
>NW_026750197.1:0-1674 GCF_022355385.1 Mustela nigripes
CAAGTCAGTCAATGACAGATGCTGGCGAGGATGTGGAGAAAGGGCAATCCTCCTACACTGTACGTGGGAAGGCAAGCTGGTGCAACCACTCTGGAAAACAGCGTGGAGGTGCCTCAAAAAGCTGAAAATAGAACTAGCCTATGACCCAGTGATTGTAGTACTGGGTATATACCCTAAAGATACAAATGTGGCATTCTGAAGGGGCACATGCATCCAAATGTTTATAGCAGCAATGTCCACAATAGTTAAACTATGGAAAGAACCTAAATGGCCTTCAACAGATCAATCAATAAATAAGATGTGGTATATATGTACAATGGGATACTGTGCAGCCATCAAAAGAAATGAAATCCTGCTATTTGTGATGACATGGATGGAACTAGAGGGTATTATGCTTGGCGAAATAAATCAATCTGAGAAAGACAACTATCGTATGATCTCCCTGATATGATGAATTGGAGATGCAACATAGGCAGTTTCGGGTGTACGAAAAGAAAAATAAAAGAAGATGGGATTGGGAGGGAGACAAACCATAAAAGACTGAATCTCACAAAACAGAGTGAGGGTTGCTGGGGGGAGGTGTGTTGGGAGAGGATGGTGGGGGTATGGACATTGGGGAGGGCAGGTGCTATGGTGAGTGATGGTGAGTGCTGTGAAATGTGTAAGCCTGGTGATTCACAGACCTGTACCCCTAGGGATAAAAACACATTATATGTTAATAAAAAATTAAAAAATAATAATTTAAAAAATCCATTAAAGAAAAAACACATATTGCAAGCCCAAAGGTAATCTCATATTCAATCAAAAAAGTTTGAAAGTTTTCCCCTTAAAGATCAGAAAAAAGACAAGTGTGTCCACTTTCACTACTCTCATTTGACATAGTACTGGATGTCCTAGCCAGAGAAACAAGGAACACAAAGAAATAAAATTTTCCAAAAAAAAAAAAAGGAAGAAGTAAAATTTTCTTTTTTTGGATAACATGAACTTACATGTAAAAAAAAATCCTAAAAACTTCACAAAAAATTTTGAATAAACAAATTTAGTAAAGCTGCCAAATACAAGATCAATATATAAAAGACAAGAATTTTGTTTTGTTTCGTTTTTTTTTTAATATGGAATGCTTCGTAGTTTTTCATGTCATCCTTGTTCAGTGATCAAGCTAATCTTCTCTGCATCATTCCAATTTTAGTATATGTGCTGCCAAAGTAAGCACAAGACCAGAGCATTTTAACACTCTAATGATGAACTATCTGAAAAAATAAAGAGAAAAATCTAATTCACAATAGCATCAAAACTAATAAAATACTTAGGAAAAGATTTAACTAAGAAGATGAAAGATCTGTACCCCATAAACTATGACATTGATAATGAAATTGAAGGAGACATAAATGGAAAGATACCTCACATTTATGAATGGTAAGAATTAACATTGTTAAAAAGTCCATACTACCGGAAATATCTGTAAATTCAATTACTATAAAAAATCCAATGTTAGGGGCGCCTGAGTGGCTCAGTGGGTTAAGCCGCTGCCTTGGGCTCAGGTCATGATCCCAGGGTCCTGGGATCGAGCCCTGAATCAGGCTTTCTGCTCAGCAGGAAGCTGCTACCTCTTCTCTCTCTACCTGCCCCTCTGCCTGCTTGTCATCTCTCTCTGTCAAATAAATAAATAAATAA
>NW_026750198.1:0-1674 GCF_022355385.1 Mustela nigripes
TCTCAGGACCTCCTCTCTCGGGATCAGGGAGTCGATGAACGCTTCTTGCGTTGTGAGAGTTCCTTGTATATCTGCTTGTCTTACCATCCCTGATAAAACAAACCCCTGTACCCTGAAAACACCGGAGACAGCTGGGGGGCTCAGTGGGTTGAGCTTTTGGCTCAGGTCAGGATCTCAGGGTCATGGGCTAGGGTCCCATGTCGGGCTGTGTGCTCAGGGTGGAGTCCGCTTGGGATTTTCTCCGCCTCTGCCTTTCTGTCCCTGCCACCACCCCGGGCCCCGGCTCCTTTGCTAGCTTTTGCTCTTGCTTTCTCTTTGAGGTTAAGTCGTTGAAAAAGCCATGAGGGAGCCCCACAGATTTAACGATGGTGAATATTTTGCTCTAATACATTTGGCCAGTATGTTCTGTTCAGTGCCTCTCGGTCGCATGTGCCTTGACCTTGAAGGAGACAGGATTTACCTTGTTACGCGCGGGGCACCCAAACCGCTCTGCTCTAAAACAGGCAAACTTTGTGGGCAGGATCTTAGCGCATTCGTCTTTCTCCGGGAATACAGATGGGACATCACATCCAGGAGATCCTACTGTGAGGCTATTTGTTGGACACACTTGTTGAGGACCTGCAGGGGTGGCTCTGTCTGTCAGTCAAGGGTCTGCCTTGGGCCCAGATCCTGATCTCAGGGTCCTGGCAACAAGCCTCGCATCAGGCTCCCTGGTCGGCAGGAAGCCTGCTTCTCCCTCTCCCTCTGCCCCTACCAGCCCTTTGTCCTCTCTCTCTCTGTGTCTTTCTCTCTCTCGTGATCTGTCAAGTCCCTAAGTAAAATCCTTACAAAGAAAAAAGGGCATACAAGTCCAACATCTTTCCGTACTTTTTGGGTACCGGAGGCAACCTATTCCTTGTTTATCAGTTTTACAGAAACCCATTTCAGCTGTTCCTTGTTAACGAGCCCACGCTGAGGGGGGGAGGGTCTCCCCTCAACAGAAGGCTCTCGGATCTGTGCAAGCAAAATTGACCTGTTGGGGGTGACTGGGTGGCTCAGTTGGTGAAGCGTCTGCCTTTGTCTCAGGTCCTGGTCTCGGGATCCTGAGATGGGGCCTGGCAGGGGGTTCCCTGCTCGGCGGGGAGCCCGCTTCTCCCTCTCCCTTTCACCCCCTTTTCCAGCCAGGGCGCTCTCTCAACTACAAAAACAAAAAGCTTGAGAAAAAAACCAGCTGTTCGTGCCCGGGTCAAAAGGCTGTAGCAGCCTCCTCTCCTGCTTCCTGGAGTCCCTGGACTCTCTGTCCATGCTGTCTGTCAATCGTCCATGGGCTCCCAAAGCAAGAAACGGCCCTCCTCGGCCCTGGTGAGAGACCATGAGAGCAGCAGTTGCTGGCCATGCACTGGGCTCTCCCGGAAACAGCATCTCTCACAGACTCTGAGCCTTCCCCTCCAGCTGTCCATTCTTCTCTGGGTCATGGGACCCCCCCCCCCACCACCACCACCACCACCACCAGCAGCTGAATATAGTTCCCAAGGCCTTCCTGCTCCAGGCTGAAGCCCAAGTCTGCATATCCTACCTGCAGGTGGAGGTGGGGGCTTCTGTCCACAGTGCATTGCCAGATTCCATGGTGCCGGAGGACGTCCGCTCTTCCTTCCACCCCTTGGCCACCCAGCGATTCCCTTGGGATCAACTGCG
>NW_026750199.1:0-1674 GCF_022355385.1 Mustela nigripes
TCAGAGGCCTGGATTTCAATAACAGCATATGGCTATTTCTTGACTCACCCATCAGAACAAATCTCATCTACACATGGGAAACATGCACGAAGGAGCTGTGTGAAAGCCTCTCTTTAAGAGAACCCTTCAGGTCCCCAGTGCCACCGCTTCATTCCAAGGTCTCCATAGACGCAAAACCATATTAGGACACATCCACGGGAGAGTCCATTTCAACTCAGCCTCCTCGGTTGCTCCCCCAGATCCAGCAGATCTAACCTGTCTTGTTGTGTGGAGACAAATGGAATGCGAAGTGGGCTACCCAGCCATCCATCCTTAGAACCTGCTCGGAATCATTGTCCTGGAGCCAACCAACAGGTCTCAATTGTCCTGCAGAAGAATCTTTGCAGTTGGGAGCTTCTCAAAACTCCGAACGTGGGAAAACACCCATGGCCTCGTGATCCACCTCCCCTTCAATAAGGGGCCATCAGGGACAGAATGTCCAACCTGAGCAATCGTCTGATTTTCGCCCTGACTTCAGATGCACGACATATCGATTCAGGTCTGTAGATTGTGCCTGCCATACCCTCACCCAGAATCCTAGGCCTAGCTTGGTTTCTCAGACTTCCGTCCTCCGACTACTGGCCCACAAGCCCTCCAGTTTGGCAATCCCGAACTACAATGCAGCACTCTGCCTGCACTCCAGAAGAAAAACATGCCCTCTGAGACTACCCAGAAACCCCAAATGAGGATCAACCTGCACGCCATTCGTCTGTACCCCAAATATATAGGCTGACCATGGCACTAATGCCCTTTCTGACACTGCCTGAGCCTCGACCTTCTGGCCCCACCCAGACAGCTGGTCGCACACTGAGACATCGGACCCGCCATGGCCTTAGATCCTCATCTCTTCTCAACCTCGGTTTCCAGGCTTCAGAACCTAGACCTTATCTCTAATCACGGCCCGGGTTTGAAAATGATGCAGAAATCAGAACTCTTTCCCCATGGCAAGAAACCTTGGGGTGGCATGTTGTCCAAGGTTCAGTGTAGTTGAAACCAGTGTGGCCCATGAGGCCCCGCTCATGCCTGCGGGCCACATTGGTCACAAACACACATTGTGACCCTCAGCCTGAGACCAGTCCTCAGGTAAGGCCTCCCAGTGGCTGGATGGAGAGACAGCATATTGGGCTTGCCAAGCCCCTAGTCCCAAATTTTTAACCATAGTTCGGGTTGTCCCTTCATTCTTCCTCATGGCTCTGCTTTGGAATTTCTCCTTTGGTGTGACACTTGGGGTAACAAACCTGAAAGGAGTCCTCCCATCCCACAGATTGACGAAAAACAATTGGTATTGGGCCAAGTCCACAGAAAGCAAGATTCGTCCATGGCCCATGAGGCCTCCCCAACATTCCACGGCCATCGCTGATACGAAATCCAGAGAAAAAAGCCTGAGCACGCGCCTCAGACTCGCTCATTCTTCATATCCTAAAGAGTTCTTCAGATAAGAACCTAGACGGCACTCGAAGGCACCCAAAATATATAGTCTAACCTGGGCACTAATGCACTGTCCTACAACATAGCCCAGACCTCGTGACCAACACCCAGAGGCTGACCGCACACTGAGCATATCAGACCCGCCATGGCCTTAGGTCATCATCTCTTCCCTACCTCTGTTTTCAGGCTTCAGAACCTAGACCTTAT
>NW_026750200.1:0-1674 GCF_022355385.1 Mustela nigripes
CCAGGACGCGAACATGGAACCCGGGAAGCAGGGCCCAAGAGGCACCATCTCTGCTGCATCTTTTCTTCCCTGACGCAACAGCGCGACCCCCCAAAGCCTTGCTGAGGAAGCAGCAGCCAAGTGCCGTTCTCGCCAAGCTGAAAACCTCTGCGAAAGCATACTAGTCGCCGGGAAATCAGAGTCGGTTCTGTGTGCTGCTGTTGCTGCTTGCCTTAGCCTAGTATTCGCAGCACTGTGGGAGAAACGCGCATAGAGCGAAAGCCTCTTTGCCCTGGCAACCCCTCTGGGAAAGCACAGCATTCTTTGGGAAATCAGAATCGGGTCTGTGGGATGCGGCTGCTGCTTGCCTGAGCTTGTCTCCACAGGTCGGTGAAATACACCTGCATGGAGCGTAATCCTCTTTGCCTAGGCATCACCTCTGCATGAGAGAGAAGCGTTTTTGCACCTGTAAAAAGAGCCTTAAGGAAAGGGCCACGTTTGTCACTGCACTCCCCAGGAGAATGTCTAGGGAAGGTGCAACACGCAGCCCCGGGACAAGAGAAGGAGCCGATGGTGTTACTGTCCGGAAACGGTCATGATGCAGGAGAGCCGTCCCTGTCAGGAACAGTGGGCCGGAGGCAAGACAAGTGTCACCCACTCCTTGTGCGGAGAGCCGGAAGCCTGGGGGCTAAGGGGACACGAGAGGACTAGGGCAGAAGCGCGTGCTCCACTCTGAAGGAGTCTAAACAGAAGGCAGGCCTGTTCTGTGCCTCTGGGCCCAAGAGGACTGCAGCTCCTTGGCCACCTGTCCATAGGGCAGACGTGGGCTTGCCACCAGGAGCCCGGCCCTGAACTCGCAGAAACAGCTCCAAGAGGAACGGGCATTTAGATGCCGTCCTGCTCCACGATGTGGAAGCATTCGCGGAGGCACGGGGTATCCGGGGAACGAAGGGGGACAGTCTCCCACAGCTCCCCATCCCAGTGAACGTGCGGTGTGCAGGGATCCTGTCACCTCTCGTCTTCTGTGGAAAAGGCACTGTCCTAGTCCCCGAGTCCACCTTAGCGCCAGAGCTAAATGCCAAGCCTCGCCTACACCAGAGGATGGTAGTTGGCATAGAGTGACATCCTAGGCCACGCAGGGTGCTGTAGTGTGGAGGCTGTGTCTCTTTATTTCGCCTTGGCAGTTTGAACCCAGGACGCGAACATGGAGCCCGGGAAAGCAAAGCCAAAGAGAAACCAGCTCTCCCGCAACTCTTCTTTTCTGATGCGACAGAGCGAACGCCCAAAGCCTTGCTGAGGAAGCAGCGACGAAGAGCTGTTGGCTTCAAGTCCAAAGCCTCTGCGAAAGCACAGCATTTGCTGAGAAATCAGAGTCGGTTCCGCTGGCTGCTGTTCCTGCTTGCCTTAGCTTAGTATTCGCAGCAAGGTGGGAGAAACCGGCATACAGCGAAAGCCTCTTTACCCGGGCATCTCCTCTGGGAAAGCACAGCATTCTTTGGGAAATCAGAGTCGGGTCTGTGGGATGCGGCTGCTGCTTGCCTGAGCTTGTCTCCACAGCTCGGTGTAATACACCCGCATGGAGCGAAATCCGCTTTGCCCGGGCATCCGCTCTGTCTTAGAGGGGAGGGTGGCTGCGCCTGTGGAAAGAGCCTTAAGGAAAGGGACACGTCTGTCACTGCCCTCCCCAGGAGCATG
>NW_026750201.1:0-1674 GCF_022355385.1 Mustela nigripes
GGGGTCACTGTATGGGCACTTCATTGAGTGGAGTGTGAGCCTTGAGCAGCTTGAGGATTGGGGACTCAGGGAGCTCTGGTGGAGCAGGAAGCTCGGTAAGGAGCGCCCCGGAAGTGGTGACTTGGCTTCCCTGATGACAGAGCCCAACGGAATTGGAACCACTAACCCTGACCCTGACACTGACTGTGATCCTGACCTGAACTCTAAACCTAAACCTAAGCCTGACACTAACCCTGATGTGGACGCTGCACTTAAACCTAACGCTGATAATACTGTAACTAAGACTCATATGTAACCATGACCCTGACCTTGACCCTAATCCTAACCCTGACGCTGACCTAACCCTGACCCTAACCCTACCCCTGACCGTGACTGTGAGCCTGATGCTAACCTTACACAAACCTGTCCCTGACCCGAATGTGGACGTTAAACCAATGCCTGAACCTGACCTTAAACCTGACACTGGTGCTAAACTTCACCCTGACCCTGACCCTGACCATGACGATAAACCGAACCCTGACCCTAACAGTGACCCCGACCCTGAATGAACAACAAACCTGACCCTGACTGTGAGCCTGACCTTAACACTAACCCTAAATGTAACCCTGACCCTGACACTAACACGGGACCTCCCCCGGATCCTCTCGCTGAACCCAACACTAACACTAACCAATAACCCTACCATGGACCCTGATCCTAACAAGCTCTAACCCTAAACGTCAACCAAACGCTAACCCTAAAACTAACCCTAACTTTAACAATAACCCTGACCCTATACCTGAGTATGATCATAACCCTAACCCTGAACTTCGTCTATACCAGACCCTGACCCTATACCTGACCCTGGCCCTGATCCTAAACCTAACCATGACCCTAACACTGACCACTACATAACCCTGTCGCTGACCCGAATGAAGACTTTAAACCAATACCTGATCCTGACCGTAAACCTGACACTGACCCTAGACTTCACCCTGACCCTGACCCAGACCATGACCATAAACCTAGCCATGACCCTAAAAGTGACCCCGACCCTGACCTGAACACTAAACCTGACCCTGACTGTGAGCCTGACCCTAACTCTAACACTAAACATAACCATGACCCTGACACTAACACGGGCCCTGACAGAAACCTAACGCTGAACCTAACACTAAAACTAACCCCTAACATTATCCCTGACACTGACCATAACCCGGTCTAACCCTAACCCTCAACCTACCTCTAACCCTAAACCTAACCCCACTTTAACAATAAACCTGACCCTCTCCCTGACCCTGATCATAACCCTAACTCTGAACTTTGCCTATGTTAGACCTTAACCTTAAACCTGACCCTGGCCTTGACCTTAACACTGACCCTAACCCTGACTGTAAACCTAACTCTCACCCAATCCGTGATCCTGACAGAATCGTAACCCTAAAGCTAACCCTGATCCTGAACCTACACATAAAACAGAACCTAAACATAAAGCTGACCTTACCATAAACATGAACCTAACCCTGAACCTGACCCTAACCCTGACACTAAACCTGTGCCAAACCTATCCCTAAACCTGACAAGAACCTTGCCCCCAAACCTAAACCTGAACCTGACCCTAAATCTGACCAAGACCCTGAACCTGACGCTAAAACTAACCGTCACTAACACTGACCCTGACCCTGACTCTGACCA
>NW_026750202.1:0-1673 GCF_022355385.1 Mustela nigripes
GCGGCAGGCTGAGTCCTCTGGGATTGCCCAGGTGTCCCCAAATTGTAGGGCACCTACTGCAAGGCCTTTGGGGTCAGAATCCTGAGAACCAAACCAAAGGTTATGGTTAGGGCCCACCACGTGGCAGGCCCGATCTGCCAGCACTCTGTCCATCTTTCTGGGGGAGGGGGCAGTCGAGGGATTTGTTCAGGGTGAGTGTCAAGCTCCAGGTTTGCATCCAGGGGCCTGCTGAATATGAGGGTGTCCAGAGGTAGGAATGCAGATTTCAGTTCCTCTGAATCCTTTCTGGAGTTCCAAATGGCATGGTTTCTTTCAGGGTGGCAGGGTGAGTACTATGGTGTTCCTCACTGTCCCCAATCTCTGAGGCTTTGGAGCTAGGCCGTCGGGGACAGACCTCTCAGGACAGAATCTAGGCTTAAGAGTTTTTGCCTATGGGCATGGCTGCACTGATCTGAAAGCACTGTGGCGAGGATCACAGGGGTCTGAGTTGAGAGCATGGTTCAGGACCAGTATCAAGGTCTGGGTTTGTGTCCAGGGGACCGCTGAATGTGGGGGTGGTCTCAGATGTCCAAGACGATTTCCCCTACTCTGAATCCTTTCCAGCATTCCAAATAGCCGGTGGCAAGCTGAAATCTCTGGGAATTCTCAGGTCTTGTCCTTGCCCTTGCAAGGGCAAGATAGTTTTTACAGTAAAAGAATTCACCAGATGAGCTGAACAGCAGAAAAGACACAGCTCAGGAGTAAATCAGTGAACAGGAATATCATGCCAAAATCTTCTTTGAGAACACACTACAGAGCAAGGGAAGATAGGAGAGAAAGCTGAGATATAAAGGACAAACCCTTCAACTTTCCAAAATCATTCCCTACTTGTTTATTTCCATTGCTGTCAGCTCCTTCCCAGTCAAAAATAAGTCACCTGAGCCAGCCTTTTTTCTTCCTGAGTTTGGGGCACTGCAAAGCCCACCAGAGGGGCCAAGAGCACCCCTGTACCTGCTGAGCTGAGGCCTTTTGTACCCCAACAGGGAGAACGTACCAGCCTAGACCCTCTGGTGCTCCATGGTCTGTGGCAGTCCTTCCTTCTGGACCCTGCTTTGCTGCTCTTCCTTCCCTAACCCTGGTCTCAAACTAGGGATTGCTCCTGGATGAGGAACTCAGGGAGATGAGGCTCAGGAGGGCCTCCCTGCCTGGAATCTCCGTGTGAGGAGTGCACAGCCAACAGATTTTGCCCAGGGACTTGCAAAATGCAGAGAGGCAGATTTCTTTTCTCTCTTTCTCCCTCTCTCTCTCTAGCCTCATACCAACCAGGAGTTCTTAAAACTTTCTTCAGTGACTTCTAGGTGTAGCTTGGCCACTATTTCCACAGAAAGGCCACTTGAGCATGATCAAACACACGTATAAGCAATTACATTTAAAAAAAAACAATAAGCCAATGCACACAGACCTTTGGCAGCAGCACAGGACGCTCAAGGGACCAGAGTCCCTACCTTGGGCAATAGTGGTAGAGGCCGGGTTCTGCCACGCAGGTCCTTAGACCTTTGGCAGTTTCCATCATTGCAAATACAGACATGCAGAATCCTGAGGGACAACCTACTAACTGCAAAAGAGCAAAAATTCATCAGGGTTCAGAGAGTGGAAATCCATTTGTACTGGAAAAGAAAGAAGTAGGCTTGCTG
>NW_026750203.1:0-1673 GCF_022355385.1 Mustela nigripes
TGGTTTAAAGTCCACATTCGGGTCAGGGACAGGGTTATGTAGTGGTCAGTGTTAAGGTCATGGTTAGGATTAGGGTCAGGGTCAGGGTCAAGTGAAGGTCAGGGCCAGGGTCAGATTTAGGTTCAGGCTTTGCTTTATGTTCGGTTCAGGTTCACAGTTAGGTTTAGGGGAAAAGTTTGGGATGGGGTTCGGGTTAGAGTTAGAAGTAGTGTTATCGTGAGGGTTAGGATTAGACAGCATAAGGTCAGGGTGAGGTTTTGGTTTAGGGTAGGGGTTAGTGTTAGTGTCAGGGTCAACGTTCAGTTTGGGTACACGGTCCATATTAGGGTCAGGGTTAAGGTTACCTTTAGGGTCAGGCACACAGTCGCGGTCAGGGTTAGGGTTAGGGTCAGGGTTAGGTCAGCGTCAGGATTAGGATTAGGGTCAGGTCAGGGTCACGGTTAGGGATGAGTCATAGTTAGGTTATCTCAGACTTGGGTTTAGGTTCAGGGTCCGGATCAGTGTCAGCGTCAGGCTTAGGCTTATGTTTAGGGTTCAGGTCGGGATCACGGTGAGGGTTTGGGTCAGGGTCAGGGTCAGGGCTCGGGTTAGAGTTTGGGGCAGGCTTACAGTGTCAGGGTCATGGTCAGGGTCAGTGGTTACTGTTAGGGTTAGCCCTGCTCCTGGGTCTTGGACTCATGACTTGCCCACCAGGCATCTAACCCCTCATCAGTCTGATCCTCCTTGGGGCATCTCCACCCATGATGGCATGGACAGGTCCTCATTACATACAGACACAGAAACCTAGTGGCACACATACACACACACACACACACACACACACACACACACACACACACACAGAGGCAGGGAGGAGACCTAGGGCTACACCAGTCGAATAGAAGGTGTGGGAGTCTCTGACTCTAAGCCCCCTGGTGTCACCTTTTGATTTTATTAGCCAAATTGCCTGAGGTGTTGGGGAATCCTGATATGACCTGCCAGGGAGGGGACGTGTCTGGCGGGCTAGCTCTCTTCTCCCTGCATCCTCTGGGCTTCAGTGCAGCAGAAGAACATGTCGCTTCCTTTAGGATGTGCCTAGAAATGAGCTGGGAAGGGGAGGTTTCTCTGTAATGGGGTGCCTGGATACGTGGGTTCCAATTCCCTTGGGCTCTGTTGTCATGGAAGTGAGGTCACCACTGCCTGGGGGCTCCTTACCAAACTTCCTGCTCCACCAGAGCTCCATGAGCCACTGTTCCACAAGCTGCTCAAGGCTCACACTCCACTCAATGCAGTGCCAATCCAATGACCCCCATATACCCTCCACCTAGCCCCTGGGAGGCCTGGGTGGAGCTGTTGTCCCCGCTGAAGGGAACAGAGCTGGGTTTAGACTAGGTTAGTGTTAGGGTTAAGAAAGACTTAGGGTCAGGGTTAGGGTTAGACGTCGTTGATGTCAGGGTTAGTGTAAAGCTTAGCGTAAGGGTCAGGGTTAGGGTTAGGTTCATGGTTAGGTTTAGGGTCAGGCTCACAGTAGGGTCACGGTTAGCGTTACGGTCACAGTCAGGGACAGGGTCAGTGTTACGATGACGGTTAGGTTTAGGGTCAGGTTTAAGTTTTGGTTTCGGGGCAAGGTTCATGTCAGGGTCAGGGTTAGGTTTGGGACAGGTTTAGTGTCAGGGTTAGGGTCAGGGTTAGGT
>NW_026750204.1:0-1673 GCF_022355385.1 Mustela nigripes
TAAGATAAATCCTATGATCAAGTTTCAATTTTAAATTCTTACAATTTTAAATTCTTAAATCCTTATGAAGAAGCATCATTTGGAGGGAGCAGTTTTCATAATTTATCATGGATCAGCCTTTTTTAAAGATTTTATTTATTTATTGGACACAGAGAGAGAGAGAAAGAGAGAGAGAGAGAGATCACAAGTAAGCAGAGAGGCAGGCAAGCAGGGAGGGAAGCAGGCTTCCTTTTGAGCAGAGCCCGATGTGGGGCTGGATCCCAGGACCCAGAGACCATGACTTGAGATGAAGGCAGAGGCTTAACTCACCACCCACGTGATGAGAGAGCCACTCAGGAGCCCCTCATCCATCAGTCTTAATTGATTGGAGGAAAATGTGTGGAGGAAAAATGCCTTAGGGAGCGAATCTCTCTAAAGGATTTTCAAGTCTTTACCCCTTCAAGGTTTTTGTACAGTTCTGATAGCCTCCAGCTGATTTCTACAGTGACAGGCCTGTTAAAACCCGTCTTCAAACCAGGAATAGAGCTTGAAACATACCAGTCAAGAGCAACTTTGAGTCTTTTAAGGAATTTATCATCATTTCTTTATTTTTGGTTAATATCTGAAATAGTTCCATATTACACTTGCATAATTTCTCCAGAGCTGACTTTGAAGGAGGCATTCAGTTCCAGCTAGTTCCATATTTTGGCAAGAAATATAATTCTATATATAAAAAAAACATATTTTAGGGCACCTGGGTGGCTCAGTGGGTTAAAATCTCTGCCTTCGACTCAGGTCATGATTCCAGGTTCCTGGGATTGAGTCCCAAAGGACTGCTTCCATTCCTCTCTCTCTGGCTGCCTCTCTGCCTTCCTGTGATCTCTGTCAAGTAAATAAATAAAATTTTTTTAAAAACATATTTTATACCAGTTATTCATGTTTATTAACTAAGATATAACAATACAAATAATACAAACAGTTGCTCTTTATTAATACCTTCAACCAAGATCAAAATATATGTCATATTTTCTCCAAAAATTTTATATCATCTGATAGGTCAGATATATATAAAATTACATTTAAAGTTTTAAAAATATCAGCAAATATTTTCATTTAAATGCAAATTTGAAAAAAATCTACTTTCCCAAACACGACTTTTTATCCTATTTTTTTAAATTTAGTCGACAACTCATAAAATGTTTAGCGAGACTATAAATGTTAGATCGAAAAAATTGATTAAAACATGTAGGTTCAAATTATTATGTTCCATTAAAAATGACTTAGTCTTTGATGAACATCTGTTTGGTAATGTGTTGTATCCAGATATAGTAAATTAATGATATATATAAAATTATAGGGAAATGACACCTTCAGTTCCATTATGAGTAGAGCTTTTAAAATGCTATTTGTCACAACCTGTCATCTTGTCATTATGTAGCATTTAAAAAATGTATACTCTTCACTTCGAAGTCTTTTAGAAATCTAAAATATGACTTTCTATGTTTTGTCTTTCCATATTCCTTTATTGCCAGTTTGAACAAATCCACATGCTTTGATTCAAAGGTAATAAATTCCTCTTATTTGGAAAAATGATGTTTATTTTTGTTCTCTCACCCTTCGCAGGTCGTTTCATTTTAGCACACTTCAGAGTTATAATTTCATGCTTATTAAAAACATTCATTATGATCTACATA